>NC_140954.1:397607-436322 GCF_014529385.1 Adiantum capillus-veneris | reverse complement strand
TTCCACTGTGGTGCATGGTAGGTTAAAAACACACATTAAATCCCCAAGTGTTTATGTCACATACCAAAAATTGGGCTTCATGTTATGAAAACACCATTATTAGATACTATGCTTGAAGATGATTGTTGCTCAAAATATCCAAAATGAATGAGAGTTGCTTAGAGTGGCTCTTGTTTATGAAAAAAATATATTTTCTTGAGTTGGTCATAATGCATGGCTTTCTGTCTTTGTGAAACTATCATATTGTGTGCATTCAAGGGGTATTATTCATATCCTTATACGTAAATTTTGTCTCTCTCTCCAAGCAGCTAGTCATTGTTGAAATGCTCATTTGGAGTACGACGAGAAAATTTCAAATGCTTCAAATGACTAATAAAATATCTCATTGACTCCCCTTTCTCTTGTTTGGAGTTGAGATGCTATGCCCCAAAGTGCACCCTCTCAAATACATTTTTTCAAGAACAATCTCCTAAGAGTAGGGTAATGTATGCGCTCTTCAATGCGTAAGGTCCTATACCAATCTCTAGCCTTCCTACTTAGGTCACACTTTAGGCCTTACACTTATGTATCTCAGTGTGCTCTTCTAGTGAATCACATACGTGCTCAACTAACTCAATATCATTTCTAGCATCTCCATCACTATTGAATTTCCATGTGCGATTGGCCACTTGTACCTCCCTGCTTCTAGGATTTGTCTTAGATATGTTAGATATATTCTCCACAATAGATCGATTGCTAGTTTGAGAAAATAGTACCAAATCAATTATGTGAGTAGGTATAGTGGGTGTAGGTGCTCTCAAAGCTACATGTGAAAGGGGTTGGCATTGGACTTAGCATACATGTGGTCTTTTGGTCCCATGCTTGGGTACGGTGTTGTGCCACATGGTGTTGTCCAATTTCACAATTATGGCCCTAGGCATAGCAAATGCAAAAATGTTTATTTGGCATAAATAAGATATCTGGATAATGTGTATCATCGAGAGTAAGCAGTTAAAAAAATGGGGGGTGTAGGAGCTACATGAGCATCATTGGCAATAGGTATATATATATATGATTGATGCACACTTGTAGGTATTGTTGTAGGCCCTACGCTACTAGGTAGAGGTTCAATACTAGCAATCAAGGTCAAGAGTGTACTTATTTATCATGCTCATCATTGGAGTAGATGGTCTCCAACTAAACATTGAGCTAGGTCTGGGAAACTAAAAGTATTGCTCAAACTGCATTGAGACTCTACGTGAAACAAAATATGAAGGAAAGGACTCTTTATTTTTTATAGGGCTTGTTGTTTGACATTGCCCATATCCAAGAATATCCTACGTCCCACTAAGAGCATGTTGATTCCTTTGTTTTTCCTCTCTAACTGGATAATCCTATGGATGAAATCTTAGACTATCTTTTGTTGTATCTCTAGATTGGTGGCACTAGATGTGGATTATAAAACACCTAACCAACCCACATCGTATGTACAGCCCGTGTATAGTTTGGTCAAAGTTTCAGTCTGTAGGTCATGCTCCCAAGTTTCATTGAGAAATACCCCTAGGATTGGTGTGCAAGACGTTTCCCTTGAAGTGGATGCATGGCACCCAATGGTTTGACTCTTACTGATTGTTGATTCAGAAGAACTCGATAGCTTGACTAATATGGTTGTTGTCATAGGGACCTTTGCCTTCATTCTGAGTGTTCTTCTACCATGCGTAAGCTTTCAAATTCCTTCTCTCTAGCCACTTGCATATAATGCTAGACTTCTTGCACTTCTACAAGACTCCTGCCATTAGGTAATAGAACTTTAGGTGGTGATAGCTTTGTAGGGCCTTTAATAAACACAGTGGGTAACATATACACATTGACACTCTATGAAAGTGTAGGGTCAACATGAGATGTGAAAGGTAAATCTACCTCCATGTGCTCTTCATTTACTTCAATAGCGGCAAGTTCAAATCGAGTAGCTCTACTAAATGTTTCCATTAGGCAACTAAATACTCTTGCACTAGGCTATGAGGCCAAGATAGACATGTTTTGAATACCCATGTAAATTGAAGGACCCTCTAGCTATTCAAATTTGAGCACTTAAACAGAGCATAAATACATGTGACTTCAGCGTCCTATAAGTGTTGGCAAGCACTAGATGTTTGGCATCTGTTTGGGTGTTTTTTGTTTCTTGGTTTTGTTTGTGGTTTTCTTGGTTTTTCTTTTTTCTTCTTGCTCTCAATGCAATTGGGAGATCTCGATGCACTTTACGGCACAATGTTTGACCAACCATGATACCCATGGGCCCCAAAATTAAGCAATTTTTACCTCGGCGTGAGGGTGAAAGTGCAAAATTGAGGAAGGATTTTAGAGGAAAAGGTCTTTCCTCTATCCCACATCCCTCTTTACCCTTTGTAGGACATACATATATAAATATGTATACATATATGCATACACATATGTGTGTGTGTGTGTGTGTGTGTGTATGTATGTATATATATAGATATATATACACAAATACATACACGCACACATACACTCACACACACACACACACACACACAAATACATATATTATAGTGTGACTCTCGCTATTGCTCTCACTAAGGAGGAGTCCATTGAGGATGATAGTCTCTAAACATATACACAAGTACATACATACATACACACACACACACAGGCATAGGCACACATTCATATATATATACATACATACATACATACACACACACACATAGACACACATACATATATAGATACACATACACACACACGTGCGTGCGCCATATATATAGAGCAATACTTAGTGACTCTTGCTATTGGTCTATTAAGGATGATAGTCTCTAAATATGTACACAAATACATACATACATATGTGTGTGTGTGTGTGTGTGTGTGTGTGTGTGTGTGTGTGTGTGTGTGTGTGTGTGTGTGTGTGTGTGTGTGTGTGTGTGTGTGTGTGTGTGTGTGTGTGTGTGTGTGTGTGTGTGTGTGTGTTTCTGTATATATATATATAGATATATATACACAAAAAATACATACACACACACCACACATATATAGATACATACATACACACACACATAGATATACATATATATATATATACATACATGCATATATATATATATATATATATATATATATATATATATATATATATATATATAATGACTCTCTCTATTGCTCTCACTAAGTAGGAGGCCATTGAGGATGACAGTCTCTAAATATATATAAATTTAAATAAAAGAAAGAGATTGAGTCTGAGGGCTATTGGGGTTTTCTTTTTTCCACCCACTTGGGGAGTTGTTGGAGGCGTTTTTCTTCTTTTGAGCCAATTCAATCTTGCTTTAAAAAGAATCTTTTCTCACTCTCACATGTGGCATTTTCTAATTATTTTTAAATTTTAATTTTAAAGATCTCCCCCCCTCAAAAAACTACAGACACACTAAAACATTCTCCAATCAAAAACAGATATTATAGAACAAGATTCTAATAAGCGAAAATAATCATTTTTTCATACTCTATCTACTCCTATCTACCTTAGACAATGAACCAAAAATTAAACACAAAAATATAAACCTTGACTTCTTCTGCTTCTACAAGGAATAGTGTGCAACAACAATTGTGGACATAGAACCTCAAAAACAACACATACGGCCATTTTAGCCTTTTCTACAAAAATACAGGTGATCTCCAAAAATGGCAACATAGCCTACACTTAGGGATTGACATATCGCATGCTCCTTGGAAACCGATAAAAAATGTCAACTACAGGGGGCCTTTCTATGTGTTGCGTGCAAGCCACAAAGGGTGCAAACACACATCCTTCCTATAGACAAGCTCAATGTCAGATGTAGACAATGTGTCACTCATCTCACTGTGTTTGCTATTTGGGAGGGAATATTGTACTATAAGAGGGAGCTTGCCTCTATTGCTTCAACCATCTTGCCACTGCCTACCAACACTGATGCTCGATCACCCATGCACCCTCTCTCCCTCTCTCTCTCTCTCTCTCTCTCTCTCTCTCTCTCTCTCTCTCTATCTCTCTCTCTCCTCTCTCTTCTCTCTCTCTCTCACACACACACACACACACACACACACACACACACACACAGATAGCTAGAGGATGAGAAGAGAGATAAAGAGACAAGAGCACTCTACATTGATACCTTTGAAAATAACCTAGAAACTAGAGGATGAGAGGAGAGATAAGGAGACCAAGAGCACTCTACGTTATTACCTTTGACAATGACCAGGTTACAATGTCTTTTATGTGGGCCATTATGTTCACATATAAGAGCCCACGTTTTGTTTACATGCAGGTGTCCACATATGGCCAGTCATCACTAATTCTTTATTTGATTTAGTTTTTGGTGTGCCTCTCATCAACGATCACCGAATCAACGACCATGCACCTACAGGACCAACAAGCCCGTCCGTCCCATAACTAAAAATACTACAGATAAGGAAAATGTTGTCATGGGTTAACAAGTGTGCCCTTGTCAATGTCAAAGTCGACAATCCAAAAAGTCTAGAGTTAGTGAGAGAATATTTACAAAGGAGAGAAAAAGAGAAAGATATTTTATCTGAGCCAACCAGCTTAGCAATGAATAGATGATTATAGGGAGCTACCTTCTATCTATTGTGATTAGTGACATATCATCCACTGGTGTCATAAAACTTGCAACATTAGAGGAAGAAGAGATGCCCAACTGGATTAATGGTTACAGGTTACGAAAATATCATCTACTATTAGCCACAAAAATGCTGAAAAAGATTTGTAAAGCAGTAGAATGGAAGCGAAACACTCAGGATAAAGCAAAGTTCCAAATTTTAAAGCGTAGAGAATTACAAAATACTGCTCCAATTCAACAAGTTGTATCAGATTGAGACTGCTACAAATGATGCAAAGAAAGACCAACCGAGTGCTCCTAAGATCTCCTAGGATTTCAAAGTGCAACAATTACAAAAGTAATATCTTGAGAGTTAAGAAGACCCAGCGTGAGATGAATATGTGCCAACGAGTCAAAACCTGGTGCGAATGAGTACTATTAAGATGGTCAACATCTTTCGGCATCCTCGCCAATCTAATTTTCAAGAATGCCTAACTGATGATAGGGTGAAGAAGATGTGGAGGTGAATACCATTGAGATGATGGAGAGAGTTGACTATAACACCTCATGTTAACATGGGCTATTTCAATTACCTTTTCTACAGTTTTGATTGGATGAATCTTCTGCAATTGTGAGGACTAGATGAGCGTGCAATCAAGTGCTTGAGGCCAAATCAAAACAGCCCGTATATGTTTCAACGATGCAATTTACACTTTCAGTACTTGTATCGATCTGATGAGGTTGCAACATGACAAATCTATGTTGTTCCTTGAAGGGGTAGGGAATGGCCATTTAATGACCATTCCCATAATATTGATGACCACATGCTAATGGTGGGGGGGGGGGGGGGGGGGGAGGAGGGGGCATGATGGGAGTTAATATTATAAGAATGGTCATCAAATGACCATTCCCAACCAAGTGGAGGGGTTCCAAAGAGTAAACATATTACTCTAGTGGGGAGGAGCACCGATTGTCGCAAAAATTACTAGGGCTTGCATGTCAGCACCTCAATGCATTTTCAATGCTGAGTTGAAAGAGTATTACTAGTCCTTGAAAGTGCTGATTATGGGGGTTGACCTGTCAATATTCAAATGATTGTGTTTTTTTATTACGGTAGGAATGTCACTGGATTTAATGGTGCAAATTAGTTTGAATGACAAGAGATTGAATTTGAACAGATACATGCAGTGAAAAGGAATGTTGTGGCATGCCCAAGCTCTAGTCTAGTGGCTTGCTTGCCACACAAATCAAATGTATTACACAATGGTCGCTACAAGTTTCCCTGTATAAGCACACATTAAATCCCCAAGTGTTTATGTCACCATACCAAAATTGGGCTTCATATTATTGAAAACACCATTATAAGATACTATGCTTGAAGATGATTGCTGCTCAAAATATCCCAAATTAATGAGAGCTGCTTAGAGAGGCCCTCTTGTTTATGAAAAAAATATTCTTCTTGAGTTGGTCATAACGCATGCCTTCTGTCTTTGTTAAACTACCATATTGTGTGCATTAAAGGGGTATTTTTCATATCCCTTATATGTAAACTTTCTCTCTCTCTCCAAGCAGCTAGTCATTGTTGAAATGTTCATTTGGAGTACGACGAGAAAATTTTAAATACTTCAAATGACTAATAAAATATCTTCATTGAGTCCCCTTCCTCTTGTTAGGAGTTGAGATGCTATGCCCCAAAGCGCACCCTCTCAAATATACTCTTTCAAGAACAATCTTCTAAGAGTAGGGTAATGTGTGAGCTCTTCAACGCGGTCCTATACCAATCTCTAGCCTTCCCACTTAGGGTCAAACATTAGGCCTTACACTTATGTATCTCAGTGTTCTCTTCTAGTGAATCACATATGTGCTCGAATAACTCAATATGATGTCTTGCATCTCCATCACTATTTAATTTCTATGTGAGATTGGCCACTTGTACCTCCTGCTTCTAGGACCTCTCTTAGATATGCTAGATATATTCTCCACAATAGATCAATCGCTAGTTTGAGCAAATAGTACCAAATTCAATTAGGTGATTAGGTATAGTGGGTGTAGGTGCTCTCAAAGCTACATGTGAAATGGGGATTGGCATTGGACTTAGCATACGTCTGGTCCTTCGGTCCCATGCTTGGTACGGTGTTGTGCCACATGGTGTTGTCCAAATTTCACAATTATTGCTAGGCATAGCAAATGCAAAATATCACATTATTGGCATAAATAAGAGCTTGGATAATGTGCTCATCGAGCATAAGCCATTAAAAAAATGGGGGTGCAGGAGCTACATTAGCATCATTGGCAATAGGTATATATGATTGATGCGCACTTGTAGGTATTGTTGTAGGGCCTACGCTACTTGGTAGAGGTTCAATACTAGCAATCAAGGTCAAGAGTGTACTTATTTATCATGCTCATCATTGGAGTAGGCTGGTCTCCAACTAAACATTGAGCTAGGTCTGGGAAACTAAAAGTATCGCTCAAAGTCCATTGAGACTTTATGTGAAACAAAATATGAAGGAAAGGAGTCTCTATTTTTGATAGGGCTGGTTGTTTGGCAATACCCATATCCAAGAATATCCTACATCCCCCTGAGGGCATGTTGATTCCTTTGTTTTTTCTCTCTAACTGGATAATCCTACGGATGAAATCTTAGACCATCTTTTGTTGTTTCTCTAGACTGGTGGCACTAGATGTGGATTATAAAACACCTAACCAACCCACATCGTATGTACAGCCCGTGTATAGTTTGGTCAAAGTTTCAATCTGTAGGTCATGCTCCCAAGTTTCATTGAGAAATACCCCTAGGATTGGTGTGCAAGACGTTTCCCTTGAAGTGGATGCATTGGCTCCCAATGGTTTGACTTTTACTGATTGTTGATTCAGAAGAACTCAATTGCTTGACTAATATGGTTGTTGTCATAGGGACCTTTGCCTTCATTATGAGTGTTCTTCTACCATGCGTAATCTTTCAAATTCCTTCTCTCTAGCCACTTGCATATAATGTTAGACTTCTTGCACTTCTACAAGACTCCTACCATCAGGTAATAGAACTTTAGGTGGTGATAGATTTGTAGGGCCTTTAGTAAACACAGTGGGTAAGATATAAACTTTCACACTCTTAGAAAGTGCAAGGTCTACATGAGATGTGAAAGGTAAATCTACCTCCACGTCCTCTTCATTTACTTCAATATCGGCAAGTTCAAATCGAGTAGCTCTACTAAATGTTTCCATTAGGCAACTAAATACTCTTGCACTAGGCTATGAGGCCAAGATAGACATGTTTTGAATACCCATGTAAATTGAAGTACTCTCTAGCTAATCAAATTTGAGCATTTGACCGAAGCATAAATACACGTGACTTCAATGTCCTATAAGTGTTGGCAAGCACAAGACGTTTGTAGTCTATTTGGGTGTTTTTTTGTTTCTTGGTTTTTTTTTGTGATTTTCTTGGTTTTTTCTTTTTACTTGGTGCTCTCAATGTAGTTGGGATATCTCGATGCACTTTACGGAAAAATGTTTGACCAACCATGATACCCACGAGCCCCAAAATAAGCAATTTTTACCTAGGCGTGAGGGTGAAAGTGCAAAATTGAGGAAGGATTTTAAAGGAAAAGGTATTTTCTCTATCCCACATCCCTCTTTACCCTTCGGAGGACATACATATATACATATACATACAAACATATATATACATAGACATATGTGTGTGTGTGTGTACACACACACACACACACAGATACATATATTATATTGCGACTCTTGCTATTGCTCTCACTAAGGAGGAGGCCATTGAGGATGATAGTCTCTAAATATATACAGAAATACATACATACATGTGTGTGTGTGTGTGTGTGTGTGTGTGTGTGTGTGTGTGTGTGTGTGTGTGTGTGTGTGTGTGTGTGTGTGTGTGTGTGTGTGTGTGTATAAAGATAGATAGATACATACACAGACACACGCATAGACACACAATCATATATAGGTACATACATACACACACACATAGACACACATATGTATATAGATACATACACACACACGCCGCGTGCGTGATATATATAGAGAGCAATACTTAGTGAGTCTTGCTATTGCTCTCACTAAGGAGGAGTCTATTGAGGATGATAGTCTCCAAATATGTACACAAATGCATACACATATGTGTGTGTGTGTGTGTGTGTGTGTGTGTGTGTGTGTATATATATAGATATATATACACAAATAAATAAAAAACACACACACACACACATATATATATACACATACACACATACATATACATACACACACACACATAGATATCTATATATATATATATATATATATATATATATATATATTACATATATATTTATATATATGTAATTTAGAGACTAGCATCCTCAATGGCCTCCTACTTAGTGAGAGCAATAGCGAGAGTCACTATATATATAAATGTAAATAAAATTTAGAGACTCAGCCTGAGAGCTGTTGGGGCTTTCTTTTTTCCACCCACCTAGAGAGTTGTTGGAGTCGTTTTTCTTCTTTTGAGACAGTTCAGTCTTGCTTTAAAAAGAATCGTTTCTCACTCTCACATGTGGCATTTTCTAAATTATTTTTAAATTTTATGTTAAAAGATTTCTCCCAATCAAAAACTTACAGACACTCTAAAACATTCTCCAATCAAAAAAAGATATTATGAAACAAGATTTTAATAAACTAAAATAAATCATTTCACACTCTATCTTCTCCTATCTACCTTAGACAATGAACTAAAATAAACACAAAAATTAAACCTTGTCTTCTTCTGCTTCTACAATGAATAGTGTGCAACAACAACTGTGGACATAGAACCTCAAAAACAACACATACGGCCATTTTAGCCTTTCCACAAAATACAGATGATCTCCAAAAATAGCAACATAGCCTACACTTAGGGCTTGACATATCGCATGCTCCCTGGAAACCGCATAAAATTGTCAACTACAAGGGGCTTGCTATGTGTTATGTGAAGGCCACAAAGGGTGCAAACACACATCCTTCCTATAGACAAGCTCAACGTCGGATGTAGACAGTGTGTCACTTATCTCACTATGTTTTCTATTTGGCAGGGAATATTGTACTACCAGAGGGAGCTTGCCTCTACTTCTCAACCATCTTGCCGCTGCCTACCGACATTGATGCTCGATCACCCATTCACCCCCCCCCCCCCCCCCCCCCCCCCCCCCCCCCCCCCCCCCCCCCCCCCCCCCCCCTCTCTCTCTCTCTCTCTCTCTCTCCTCTCTCTCTCTCTCTCTCTCTCTCTCTCTCTCTCTCACACACACACACACACACACACACACACACACACACACCACACTCGCACACACTCACAAACAGATAGCTAGAGGATGAGAGGAGAGATAAGGAGACCAAGAGCACTCTACATTGATACCTTTGAAAATGACCTAAAAACTAGGTTTCAATGTCTATTATGTGGGCCATTTTGTTCACATATAAGTGCCCACATTTTGTTTACATGCACGTGTCCACATTTGACCAGTCATCACTAATTCCTTATTTGATAAAGTTTGTGGTGTGCCTCTCATCGACGATCACCGAATCAATGACCATGCACCTATAGGACCAACAAGCCCGTTCGTCCCATGACTAAATGTACTACAAATAAGGAAAATGTTATCATGGGTTAACAAGCGTGCCCTTGTCAATGTCAAAGTCGACAATCCAAAAGTCTAGAGTTAGTGAGAGAATATCCACAAAGGAGAGAAAAAGAGAAAGATATTGTATCTGAACCAACCACCTTAGCAATGAATAGATGATTATAGGGAGCTACGTGCTATCTATTATGATTAGTGACATATCATCCAGTGGTGCCATAAAACTTGCAACATTAGAAGAAGAAGAGATGCCCAACTGGATTAATGGTTGCAGGTTTAAAAAATATCATCTACCATTATCCACGAAAATGCTGAAAAGATTTATGAAGCAGCAGAATGGAAGCTCAGGAGAAAGCAAAGTTGCAAATTTTGAAGCGCAGAGAATGACAAAACACTGTTCCAATTCAACAAGTTGCATCATATTGAGACTGCTACAAATGATGGAAAGACCAACACCGAGTGCTCCTAAGGTATCCTAGGATTTCAAAGTACAACAATTACAAATGTAAGATCTTGAGAGTTAAGAAGACACAGTGTGAGATGAATATGTGCCAACGAGTCAAAACCTAGTGCGAATGAGTAGTATTAAGACGGTCAACATCTTTCGGCTTCCTCGCCAATCTAATTTTCAAGAATGCCTAATTGATGATAGGATTAAGAAGATGTGGAGGTGAAGACCATAGAGATGATGGAGAGAGTTGACTATAACACCTCATGTTACCGTGGGCTATTTCAACTACCTTTTCCACAGTTTCAATTCAATGAATCGAGTGCAATTGTGAGGACTAGATGAGCGTGCAATCAAGTGCTTGAGGCCAAATCAAAACAGCTCGTATATGTTTCAACGAAGCAAGTTGCAGTTTCAATACTTGTATGGATCTGATGAGGTTGCACCATGACAAATCTATCTTGTTCCTTGAAGGGGTAGGGAATGGTCATTTAATGACCATTCCCATAATATTGATGACCACATGGCTAATGGCGGGAGGGGGGGCATGAGAGTAAACGTATTACTGTAGTAGGGAGGAGCGCCGATTGTAGAAAAAATTACAAGGGCTTGCATGTCAGCACCTCAACGCATTTTCAATCCTGAGTTGAAAGAGTATTACTAGTCCTTGAAAGTGCGGATTACGGGGGCGGGGGCTGACATGTCAATATTCAAATGATTGTGTTTTTTTAATTACGGTCAGGTTTGTCAGTGGATTTAATGGTTCAAATGAGTTTGAATGACAAGAGATTGAATTTGAACAGATACATGCAGTGCATACGGTCATGATGCCTCTGAAAAGGAATGCAGCATGCCCAAGCTCTAGTCTAGTGGTTCACTTACCACACAAATCAAATGTATTACACAATGGTCGCTACAAGTTTTCTCTGTATAAACACACATTAAATCCCCAAGTATTTATGTCAGCATATCAAATTTGGGCTTCATGTTATGAAAACACCATTATAAGATACTATGCTTGAAGATGATTGCTGCTCAAAATATCCCAAATTAATGAGAGCTGCTTAGAGAGGCCTCTTGTTTATGAAAAAAATTACTCTTCTTGAGTACTACAATCTACTGCATTGTAGTACTGGAGATGATTGAGAGAAAGCTCCCAAATTAAATATCCATTCGAGAGCCAAGTTTAATGAATGTAAAATCCAAAGATGGAATAGGTGAGCCTAATAGGACGGGATGTGCTTTATGATCATCCCTTGTAATTAATCAAGAGGGACTCATACGCAGTCAACAAAGTGTTCTAATCCCTTGATCTCAATATCCTCTTTGTTGGAGGTGTATATGATTTTCTCTCAGCCATTTCAATTGCAAGCTAGAATAGAGAACTTGCAATGTCTCACTAACCATAGCTTAGATAGTGGCATTTCAACACAATCGATAGATATGAAACAGCCTGAGGTAGATCCCTTGATCACCACATAGCGGTATAGAGAATGCAACTTTTCTTTTTACTCATTCATCTTGTAGCTCGCTGACAGTTGCTCGTTGTTTGGGGACCTCGCTATAGTCCATGTCAGCTACCATGGCTATTTGTGAAATGGAACATATTTTTACTTGAGTGTGTGCACAAAATTTTTTGGACAAATTCTCACAATAATTCCCACATTGTGACTTACCTCAACATCATGAGCTTTTGTGATGCAGGCAACTCATACCTAGCTAGGTACGATTGGCCGGCCCGGTTGGGGGGGGGGGGGGGGGGGGGGGGGGGGGGGGGGGGGGGCTGTTGCGTCTAATGGATGGCTGTTGCGTCTCCTCTACGCGGAAAGTGCTTATTGAAGGCCCAAAATTGATGAATCTTTAAAGTTGTTTTTTGCTCATTACTGCTCAAAGCACAAGACTCACGAAAGTTCAAAAGCAGATGCTCAATATAAAAACAAATCTATTGCTCTTGGAAATAGATAGTTGTCAAAGGCATCAATAGATCTTTTACAGTTGTTGGTGACGAGCTTGAGTATACCATCTCTATGGCAAGAAGACATAATTGTTGACCGAAGCAGCTTACAATACACACACACAGAGAAGGTAATAATGATCAAAGGACATAGAACATAAAGTTAATCTGCGTGTTTTGTCTATGGCAGGGAGGACATATATTCACAACACTACAAGATCCAATTGCACAAGCGCGAGTTCAGCTCAACAACACTACAAGGTTCGTTATCTACATCCAATTTTCCACACGCATGTGTTTGCTTGGCGCAACACATAAATGCTACGAGGCAGGGCACGGCTTCCGTTTCTTATAATTTTTGGAGAGACCCCAGTGCCAACTCTCCACCATACTTTTGTATGGCAACTTTGTATGGCGTGCACTGTATACTTTGCCTTTCAAACTATGACGTTCATGCAGCAAGATGATATGTTTAACTATTCACATTGCTTTTTTGTAGCTCAACTAAAAGTCGGCCTGAATTTGGACAATCGAAAAGTAGCAGTACAACATTGACGTAGGTCAGTAAAGCACCTCATTTATTATTGCAGCTCATTCATGCTTTATCTATTTGCTTGTTTTAAAAATTTGCATTACTTCCTTTGCTTCAGTTTATTTGGATCTCGTTTTCAAGACTATACACTTGGTGTTGATCAACATCTGCACATGTTAGTTACACATGCAACTCTTTACATGCGAGTGCTAACCAATGCATGTGATGTATCAGTAGTGAATTCATGTGGTGTATCACAGTATTGAATTTACCTTGTGCATCTTTACTTTAGCTCTAAATAATTGATACCATACTAGGTGTCCAAAAAATTGATGTCATACTATATATGTTAATCTTGTTTCTCTCGTACTAGGTGTTAGTATGAAGTCCTCAAGACTTAGAAGATTACAGTCCAAGTATCAATAAGCTAGGGAGCACACTGCAACCAACTTGAAACTAGCTTACCGTCCATATGCTAGGTCATGGTTTAAAATTACTGCATTGTATAAAGATTGGAGCATGCAATCTGATATCTTTGCTCACAATCTAGAAATATGTCCCTCATACATGGCGGCATACCTCACATATATAGCAATAAATGAGGTCGACATACAAATAAATTAGACACTCCTATTGCCCTCACTTCTATATTATTGTTGGGCGCTTTGCCATTGGACCAGAAACAACAAGACTTAGCAGCATTGCATCTAAAATCCATTACCAGTTCAAGAAACCAACCACGAATCAACAGTAGCCCCTCTCTATTCATGACACCGATGAGTCATATTTAGATAGGAAAGAGGCAGATACTATAATTATAGAGGAGCTATCCATGTTCTCAATTGTAACCATCCCTATAATCTCGAATAATTGATGCCCTTAACTTTGTCTCCCATTATAGCATTTTTCAAATGTATATCCCTTTCACGTAGTGCCGCCCTTGCCAAATTAATCATGCTCTTGTTCCCTTCAATGCTAAATACTAGATGTCAATTTGCATATGTCCTATTGTATTCTATAGATGTTATATAGAAAGGCCCACCAAGCAAGACTAGTTTGAGCCATTGTACGTAGCTTTTTCTTCTCTGTTCACATATTTACTCTAGTTGTGAGATTTTATTAGTCTAATTGAAATTAAGTTTCTAAAAGCTTTTTATGAAACACGGTGCATCATCTCTGATAACATTTCTGGTGCGATTTTGGTTGAGAGTGACCCTGTTAGCGTGCAAATGACAAGAAAAAAAAGCGCCTCTATAGCTTTGCACGAGTCACACCGTTGGAAGGAAACCCTGTATGACGGTAGAAAACACCAAAGTCGAACACATGTGAAGATGGGCGAGAAACAGCTCTAACTCAAAAACATGGCTAAAATTCCAAAAAACCGAGACCATAAAGACGAATCTTGTGTCATGAGGATCTCCGTAGAGCATCCATATGCTTGATTCTGATAACCGACGAGAGAGTTACAAGCTTTTGAAGATGGAAGGTCTCTCAAAAGCTCCAAAAAACAAGTCTCTGTAAGCCAAAAAGGATGTGCAGGAAAATGCAGCTAAAATAATGGGGGCATTTTCTTCCTTTTCTCTCTCATTTCCCCTTTTAATTGGTCTCTCATCTTTCTCTCTCATTCCCCCTTTTAATTGGTCTATTTTTGGCCTTTTTTGGAAAAGGAAAGCTCCATGTCGGTGATTTTGACCAAGGGTGAGGTGGCGAAGTGTCCATGGGACCAAAATTGAAGTCCAGGCGCCTGGCCAGGCTAGTGGGAACTCAACATGGAGCCCCTAGCTACCCAAAATGCCCACGAGCCCTCCTTGCAAGGCCTTGAGTGCATTCCTTCACCATTTGATACACCATAGACTAGTCCTCTTTCAGTATATATACCCTCCACTTTCCCCTCAACCCCCCACATGTGGGTTTAGTCCATTGCCACATGGCATGCTCTCCCCAACTTCGCCAACTTCCCCATGTCCAAACCTGAAATTTCTGTTTTGCCCCCAAACTGAGCCATTTTCTTGGAGGCGTAACGGGTGACCCCGACCACCAAATATAGCACCGTAAAGCATGGCTTGGAGCTTATTACCCCGGCTAACTCCATTTCTAAACATGCCATTGCTAAAAAACCATCAAGTTGGCCCACTTGCCATCTTCCCACGTGCATCCGCCACCACTTTTTAAGTGAAAAACCATCCACTTCGAGTGCGTGTAACTCATGATGTCGAAGTCCGATTTGCAAGCTATCAAGCACAGCTAGGAATGCTTATTAAAAACTATTTTTTGAAATCTCAACCAGCCCAAAACTCAACCAACAGCTTGACCAAAACCAAGCCTTTGTACAGGTTTTTTACACGGACACTTTCAAATCTGGAAGCACTATGTACATATATATACATGAGGGTGGTCAGCAAGTTTGTTTGGAATCATTCATGGCCTTTGTACTCGTCCAAAAAATGCCTGACGTAACTTGTCAACCCTCCCTTGCCTGCTTAGTCATTCATGACAAGCAGAGGTCCCTAGGATGAATAACTGCTGCATTTCATCCCCAGAAACATTTTCAGATGTCTCCGCATTGTCTCCTTCTATTGATAGCATTTCATCAGTCACAATTGTCATCAAACGTGCCAGATACTTCTTCAATCTCTAACCATTAACACGGTATTTATGCTCTGCACCATTTAAGTTTGCCAACTGATATGTCCCATTTTCGAATTTGTTTACAACAGTAAAAGGACCTTCCCACTTAATCTGAAACTGTTTCTGGAAAGTATTGTCCAGTTTACTATTGTATCGTAACACAAGATCACCCTTTTCAATTCCTTTATTCTTGACGCATTCATTGGCCTTCATTTGAGCCTTCTTTGACACTTCTTCATAATGACTCAAGGCCAAAATTCTGTCTAACTGCAAGCATTGTAAATCCAACAACCTTTTCCACCAAGCATCTCGCTGCTCTTCACCCTTCAATGACAACCACTTAAGTGCAGGGATTTCCACTTCAATAGGCAATAAAGCTTCCTTGCCATAAATCAAGTGATAAGGAGAAAACCATGATAGCGGTTCTATAAGCCCATAGTGCACAAGGCAACTCTGAATCCCAAGTCTTCCCACGTGTCTAAGTCATTTTTGTCAAAATATTCACTAACTCCCCATTGAATCTCTCATTAAGACCATTGCATTGTGGATAATAAGGAGAACTGTACCTATGTTGTATATTAAGCTTTCCACAAAGGAAATCAAACAAGTCTCCTCTAAATCCCGGTCCCCGATCAGAAAGTAGTTCCAAAGGCACACCAAACTTGCAGCATATATTTTCGTACAAAACTTCCCCATTTCTTTACTGGTAATCTGGTTGACAGCCTTAGCTTCTGCCCATCGTGACAAATAATCCACTGTTGTCAGAATGTAAACATTTCTTTTACCAGTCATGGGTAAGGGTCCAATAGCATCAAGACCCCATTTTTCAAATACATCAAAAGCTAAAATCGTCTTTCACAATTCAGGCTTCAAAATTCTCTTCCCCATCTTCTAGCAATACAAACAAGATTTGCACCAATGGTTCACATCCCATTGGACACTCGGCCACACATAGCCTTCTTGTAAAATCTTATGTAGCATAATTTTCATGGCAAAATGTCCTCCACAGGATCCTTCATGGTTCTCTTCCAAAATCTTATAGATTTCTTCTTTCCAGGGCACACGTCGTAATATCAAATCACTTCCTTTCATGTAAAGCACATCATCAAGCATTTTGTACTTTTTGACTCTTCTCATAACACTACAAGAGGCTCTTCACATTAGCGACGCTCACACAGCGACGCTCAAAAAAAAAATTCCCGGCGTCGCTATGAGCGTCGCTATAAGCGTCGCTATGAGCGTCGCAAATTTACAAAGAAATTTGCGACGCTCATAGCGACGCTTATAGCGACGCTTATAGCGACGCTCATAGCGACGCCAGCTGGGGTAAAAAAAATAACCGAGCGCGCCCAAAAACTCAGATCTCAGATCTGAGTTTTTCGGCGCCCTCAAGCAAAGAGCAGGTAACGCTCTCCCTCACTCTCTCTCTCTCTCTCTCTCTCTCTCTCTCTCTCTCTCTCTCTTTTTCTTTTACACACACACACACACACACACACGAGGAGAGGAAGGAGAGCCAGGTATGCTCCTTCCCTCTCCTCATTCTCATGTTCCCTTCCCCTCTTTCTCTCTCCCTCGCTCTCTCTCTCACACACACACATACACACACACACATAGTGTTTTTGAGAGAGAGAGAGAGAGAGAGAGAGAGAGAGAGAGAGAGAGCGAGAGAGAGTGCAAAAACGCACACACATACATAAACAAAGAATGCACACACACATTGAGAGAGAAAAAGAGAGAGAGAGCATGCATAAACAAAAAACGCACGCATTGAGAGAGGAAAAGAGAGAGAGAACATGCATAAACAAAAAACGCACGCATTGAGAGAGGAAAAGAGAGAGAGAACATGCATAAACAAAAAACGCACACATTGAGAGAGGAAAAGAGAAAGAAAACATGCATACGATCCAAAAAAACGCACACACATTGAAAGAGAAAGAAAGAGAAACTAAGGGAGCGTCGTAGGAAACTAATTAAAATTAAAAGACCTAAAGATCTAGCCGACGAGGAGTTGAACTGAAGACCTATTATTCAAGAGAGAAATGGCATAATCAATCTATCATACTTGGCATGGGTGATAGAAAGGTTATACCATTTATCTCTTTTTATTGGCACACACATCCACACACGCGCACACACACAGGAAGAAGAGAGTTATAACGTCGTAGGAAACTATCTTAAAAGACGTTAAAGATTAGGTTATATGTAGACTTACATTAAATTAGATTTAGGTTTATTTTTAACTAGATTTACGTTTATTTAAGCTAGATTTAGATTTACGTTATATTAGATTAGATGCGGGTCTCCATAGACTGCGATGCCTGCATGAAGCGGGTGAAGAAAGCCCTCAATGGAATATAGGGTATTGCTGCCTTCACTCATGGTGGGCTCCGTCGATCCAAAAGTACTGGTGAAATGTCTTCAGAAGATAGGGAAGAAGGTGGATCTTCAGGGCGGCAAGAGTCACTACATCCCCGACACAATGACCATCTAGACAACCTCTAGTCATTAGACTTACGTTAAATTAGATTTAGCTTTATTTTTAGTTAGATTTACGTTTATTTAGATTTACGCTTATTTACGTTAGATCGAGTCCACGCAAGAATTACTTACGGTTTAGGGTTTAGAGTTAGACGAACAGTGAAAAGATCTACTGTGAAAAGATGTTAAGATGAAGTGAAGTGCTACAGCTAGAGAAGAGGCAAAGGGATTTTGTCCACTACATGCAGTATCATGTAGGCGTGGGTGTCTAGATTTCTTGTACCCACAAATATAGGTATTGACCAATAAAGACGAGATTATAACCCGGTGGTTCTGATCTCCGTGCACCTCTAGACCGAGGTGTGCGGGGATTGGACATGACTAGAGAATGTGAGGTAAAGAGAGAGAGAGAGAGAGAGAGAGAGAGAGAGAGAGAGAGAGAGAGAGAGATAAGACGAAGAATGCCAATAGAATATTAAATTTGTTGTCCAGGTTATAAGTTTTTTATCCTCATTATGAGTAGCGACGAGGATGTGGGACCGTCCAACCGAAACACCTATCTCTCAACGAGGGTCTTATGTCCTTGTAATCAATGCAAGCATGCTGTGCGACGGACAAGACGTGTTTCTTTGCAGCACGTTCGCGAATTTGGCGAGTTCGATCCATCTATTATAGATCGAGTTGTTGCCAATTATAACTCGTCGGACTCTGACGCTGGCCAACAAGCAGCAATCTTGCAACCCAATAGACGTATTCGCAGGCGCTTTGGTCAAGCAGCATATGTGAGGCCACAAGATGTAGCCTCTGACAGCTCGGGGGATGATCATGCAGAGCACATTCCCAACGAGGCAATGTTTGAGCCCGAGATTGATGAAATGATCGAGACGATCATGGATTCAGAAAGGCTTATCTATGATGATATGAAAAGTGAAGCCGATACATCATTGTATAATGGAGCACGTATGTCTAGATTGAAAGCACTCCTGGTTCTTCTCAACATGCAGGCAAAGTTTGGATGGAGTGACACTAGCGTCACAGCGCTTTTCAGGTGATCTATTACAATTAGTTTACTTTAATAGAACTCTAAATGTATAATGATCTGATAGATTTTTACACGACTGTATCATATTTTTATGTTGTGTAGATTGCTGAAAGAGCACATTCTACCAGCTGACAATGTGATGCCAGATTCCCGAGATGAAGCAAGAAAGATTTTGCGAAACTTGGGGATGGATTACAATTCTATCCACGCTTGTCCTAATGACTGCATTCTTTTCAGAGGGGAATACACAGACATGGAGAAGTGTCCTAAATGTGATTCCGAAAGATATCGAGTAGATCTCCACGGGACAAAAATTCCACAAAAGGTTTTGAGACATTTTCCTTTGCTTCCTCGCATCAAGCATTTCTTCGAATGTAAGTCCATGGCCGCCCTAGCATCATGGCATGAGGAGAATAAATCTTCGGATGGTGTGCTACGAATTCCTGCAGATTGCGCAGCCTGGAAACATATAGATGGAACATGGTCGGATTTTGCCAGGGAAGCTCGAAATTTGCGCTTAGGCCTGGCTATGGATGGCGTAAATCCATTTGGTCAAAGATCAACATCTTACAGTGTATGGCACGTTGTCATCGTCAACTACAACATTCCCCCGTGGTTGACTACGAAGAAGGGGCACCTATGGCTAAGCTTGATTGTGCCAGGGCGATATAAAGTGGGGAATATGGATGTGTATCTTCGTCCACTATTGGAAGAGCTACAACAATTGTGGATTGGCATAGAGGTGGTGGATATGAGCCGACACACAGGACGACGGAATGCTTTGATCAGAGGTATTCTAATGTGGACCATGCATGACTATCCCGGGCTAACAGAATGCTCAGGTGATCTATTGACACTCCTCTCTCAGACACTGTAAATCTTGTTTTTCCCCATAGTTGATCTATTATCATGTGTATACATGCAGGGCTTCAAACAAGCGGATACAGAGCATGTGTCACATGTGGACCTAGACTGAATGCACGTAGGGCACCCTCACTGAAGAAGCAAATCTACGAAGGTCATCAAGCGTATCTTCCGGAGAATCATGTGTTACGCGACGGCTTTTTGGGAAGAGAGCCACCAAGGATGTCTGCACAAGCATGGTTAGAGCAGAAGGAGATGTGCGATGACGGATTGCCTCCAGGGATGAAGAGACTATCTCTATGGTACGAGTTACCATACTGGCCCCAACTCGTGATCAATCACTTGCTCGATCCAATGCACATATTCAAGAATGTGGGTAATCTACTATGGGACCATTTGACCGGCAAGAAAGATACTTTGGGAGCCAGAGTTGACCTTAGAAATGTGGATCATATGGAGCAATATTGGCCGCAAACAGCGTCTGATGGATCGATAAAACTTCCTAAAGCACCATGGATTTTCACAGGAGCCCAAGAACGCAAAGTAAAAGAGGCCATTCGATCTTTGCGGACCCCCACTGGCGTAATGCACTCGCTCCGAACGTGTTTTACTAAAGAAGGAAAGCTTACCGGTTTGAAGTCACACGATTGGCATAAAATGTGTCAGGTACGTTCATAGTGGACTTTAATATCATTGCATAAAATGTGGACTTTAATATCATTGCTGCACATACTTTACAGTTTATTTTACCGGTTGCCATTGAGGGATGTTTGTCTCTCGACATCCGTAACACAATCTACAAACTTGCAAAGCTGGTGCAATGGATCTCACAAAAGGAGATCGACGTAGACTCCATACCATTCGCCAAACTAAATGCTGCGGAGCTTGTGTGCATGTTTGAGAAACATTTTCCTACTACAATGCTAACCATTCAGGTGCATCTTCTTATTCACATAGTTGATGAGGTGGAAATAGCTGGCACAGTTCATTCCAGATGGATGTTCTTCTTAGAGCGTTTCATGAAAACGCTTAAGGGATATGTGCGTCAAAAGGCACGTCCGGAGGGTAGCATGGCATTAAGTTTAAATATTCGTGTGTTTAATGCAGGTATGGATGATGAGGAGTTTCTTTCTTCTTTGTCACCGCAGCAGAGACAGTGGTACGTGGAGCGTCATCGCTCTGGCGCATCATCGCGCGTTCCTACACCATCCGCATCTCCCTCTCTTTCGGAGCATTCGGCGCGCTCCGAAGCTTCGGCGTCGACGAGACGAGCGTCACACTCGTCTAGACACCGGCGCTCTAGTGGTGGCGGTGGCGGTTGTTGTGGGGATTCCGCCACCGATGCCTCCACACCGCCTCGTGTTCGACGAGGCTCTTTACCCTCCCCTTCTTTGCCCGCCCCCACACCAGCCACAGCATCGCCGTCTACGCCAGGTTTTGCACGGCTGATTGTTCCTAGAAGCTACACACCTCTACCTACTCCGCCAGGAGCCACCCCACTCGACACTCCTCGCTTCGGCGCCCAGACGCCGATGGAGACACCTGACGTCCGTACCCCCATCGACACGCCGCTAGAGACCCCTGCCGGGACACCCAGGTTCACGCGTCACCGGCCAGAGGGCTTGCCTTACTCCGTCGACATCAGCGGCGGCATCATCATGGATGATGACGGCAAGAAGTTGATCTCGCGCATGCGTGGTCTTTGCTCTCAGCTGTTTAGACACTATATACTAAACAAATGGAGTGAAGTACCAAGTGATTTAAAAAACAGAGTCATCAGCATACTTCATGATGAGTTTCCCGTTCCAACACGGGATCGGCGCTTCAATGAAGACCTGATGAAGATTCGAATGCGCGAATACTGCAAACACAAGCGTTCCGAAGTGCAAAAAGCAATCAAGAATGGGTGGAATAGGCCAGATTGGCTGGCCAAAGAAGATTGGAAGAATGCGAAGAAAGCAGCGCGCGAGAATCCCGACAAGTGGAAGCAACAAAAGGATGCAGCCAGAGCGCGAGTAGAGGCAGGGAGCTCGCACCACTTGGGGAGCGGTGGATGGGCATCATTTGAGGCCGATTTTGTAAGTCTTTTCACATTGCTCTTTATGCATGTTCGATAGTTTAGGGTTTATGAGTTTTTTAGTTCTAACATAATGAAATCTTTGTATGTTTTGACAGTGGTCGATGACAGGACGTGATCCCACACCGTACGAGCGCGAGTACGCAGGCAGGAAGGGCTTAAACGCCCTGATGGACATTCTCAGTTCTCGCGGCGGCATGGTTAGTATTAGGGTTTACTCTTTTTTATTTTTTGTATTGTTTTATAAATGTCGTTATATGTTTATATTTACTGAAAACTGTCTTATTGTCTTTTTTTGCAGAATCCGACAGATACGCCGCTTGGACGCGATGAGACGTCTGATTAGACGACGTCAGTTTAGCCGTAGCTAGATAGCATTAGTTTAGGGTTTCTCATAGCTTATGTATCATGAGACGGATTTTATACGTCTTTTTGAACCATGTATATTATTACATTTGTCACCGCAATTCCTTTTGCCAATCAATTCTTTATGCCTATGATGTTGTACAATTGTCATTATTACATTTGCCAATCAATTCAGTTTGTCTATGATGTGTACAATTGTCAATTTTTCAAACAATGCGTCTTGTGGGTGACTATTTTGGGTCTATTATTTACCTTTGCACTTTTTTTAAAAAGTGAATCAAGTACAATATGGTTGATGGGTGGCAGGGCATTGAATGCCCTGCCACCAAAAAAATATTCTCTCAGGCGTCGCTATAAGCGTCGCTATTTATGGCTCTGTAGCGTCGCTATATGCGTCGCTATACTCTTCTGTGAGAGCGTCGCTATCTGCGTCGCTATAGGCGTCGCTATGAGCGTCGCTATATAGCGACGCGTATAGCGATGCCTATAGCGACGCAGATAGCGATGCTCTCGTAGCGACGCTTTTAGCGACGGTTATAGCGACGTCGGGGGTTATAAAAACCCAGTGTATTTCCGTCGCTAAGAGCGTCACAAGAGCACACAACCTCTTGTAGTGTAAAAGCATACTTTTTGGATGATGGAAAATCTTCAGGTACTAAACACCTCTAAGCAGAAAATCCGCTTTCTTTGATAGCACTTCTCTTCCATGATACAAAGGGACATCAGCCTTCAACACAAACACACAAGTGATCATTTCTTGGGCAGCATCATGAGCTTCTTCATTCTAAGACCTCTCAATATGCTGTAAACTCCATGCCTCAAACTTTTTAAGCAAAGATTTCACTTTGAAACAAGAAAATTTCAACTTAGGGTTCTTATTCTTCCACACCCCCAATACCTGCTTCACAACCAACAAGGCATCTCCTTTGACTTGCAGGCGTTTAATTCCCAACTGTAAGCAAATGTGCAGAACGCCCTCAAGGGCCATGTACTCTGCTTCATTATTACTTTTTGCATCAAGCTTTAACCCTTGTTTCCTCACAAGATTTCCTTGCGCATCATAGACAACAATCCCTCCAGAAGCAGCTTCATGACTTCTTTGATAAGAGCCATCAAAATATAACAGTGAAGCATTGGATATAGCAAGAGTTTTGACCTTCTTCCTTTGCACCACCTCTTCCTTAACCAAAACAGGAGTCTCTTTGTAAGTGAGTAAATCTGCCAGGGTAGCCCGAGTACTCTCTTCCACCAAAAAAGTGAATTGAAATTCGTGCAATTCTATAACCCATTTCATCACTATCTTTGATATATTTGAGTTATTAAACAAGTGAGGCAGCAATGAATAGCTGGCGAGAAAAGTGAACAACTTTTGCAATAGGTAATGCATGAATCGTCTGCAAGCATAGACCATACTGATCATCACCAACTCAATCTCTGAGTCCTCTCTTTCATGAGGGGTTTTAACCCGGCTAGCATAATAAATAGGCTTCATATACTTGGACTCCTTCCCTCTTTGCAATAGCATAGCCCCAATGGCATCATTTCCAACTCATGGGTTAGCATAAAATTCTTTCGCCCAGTCAGGAGCTTGCATAATCGGCAGTGTGCTCAAAATTTCTTTGACCTTATCGAAAACTTGTTCACAGTCTTGTGTCCACTCCAATGGATCATTTTTAACCACTTGATGCAGTGGGTACAGTAACTATGATGCCAAAGGTATGAATCGAGACAGATATTTAACCTTCTGAATGAAAGTAGCCAATTGTCTTGTATCCTTTGGGGATGACAACAATAATAAGGCTTCCACTTTCTCTGGATCTGCCTCAATCCCATTTTTTGAAATCACACTCTTGGCTGCGCCAAATGACATTTTTTGGGGTTTAACTGACCCCCGCATTCATCATACCTTGCAAACGTCATTTCAAGCTTCTGAACATGCTCTTTCCTTGAACTGTATACACAGAAATCATCTATGAAGCCTTTGACAAACTTCCCAAGAAATGGGGCAAGGACCCAGTCTACTTTTCTTTCAAAGGCTCTTGGCCCATTTGTCAACCCAAAAGGAAGGCAATAAAAGCAGCAACAACCCCATGGCGTGATAAAAGTAGTCTTTTTCCTATCTTCAGGAGCAAGGATAAGCTGAAAGTATCTTGAATACCCATCACAGACACTGTATCTCTCAAAACCAGTCACTGCATCTAGCAATTGATCAATAAAAGGCAAAGGGTAAGGATCTTTCTTGGTCACCGCATTTAGTGGCTTGTAATCAACAAATACTCTCCAACACCCATCCTTCTTTGGAGTGACTACTACAGGGCTTACCCATTCAGCATTATCCACTGGCACAATGAACCCTGCATCCAAAAGCTTATGCACTTCTTCCTTTAAGGCATTCATCTGCTCCTTGCCCGTCCTCCTTAACTTCTTTCTGATTGGTTTTGCCCCTTCAACTAGCTCGATCTTCACAGGATCCCCAACAAAACCCCTTATTTCCTGATATGAGGTAATGAAAAGATTTGGAAACCTATCCAACATTGCTAAGTAATCCCTTCTTTCTCCTTGTGTCAAATCAGTACTCAACATATTTTGAATCAACTCTTTCTTCACTGGCACTTTCTGTTTAGGTTGCATCAACTCTTCAAGTTTCTCTAAACGGCTTGAAGCATTTATATTCCCTGATAATTGTAGCACTTCACTAACTTCTCTCTGTTCCTCGTTCAACAACAAGAATGACACTTCACCCTCATCACTGGAACTTGAAGTAGTGCTACTTTCTGAGTCTTCAGAACTATCATCACTGGTAGTTCCGAACTCATCATTCTCACTCACATCTTCAAGTGCCATAGGTTGTTTGTAGTCATATCAAACACCCTCTTTTCACCCTTCTTGCCATGCACACCAATTGTGCCCTTGCCCCAATCTTGCACGGGACCAACGGCTCTCAACCAAGGTCATCCCAAAATGAGAGGAAAGGCTCCCAGACCAACTGGCATAACATGAAAGTTCACCATAACTTTCACATTAAAGACTTTAACTTCCAAATTCTTGATCATCCCCAAACATTTCAACTTGGCATGGTTTGCTAGTCGAATCCAAAACCCAGAGCTTCCGCATGTGATGAGACCTAGTCTCTCAACACATGACTGTGTGATCACACAAACTTGAGCACCTCCATCAATGTAGGCTTCTCCCATGCCCACACCTTTGTGCCAAGCGTTCACCACAGGACAGATGTCGGGTAACTCTCCCACAGACAACACTCTGACTTGTCCATGCTTCGGCTCTTTTTCTGGATTCACTAATGACATCCACTGCCTTTTAAGTTTGGGCACCATATTCATCAATTGTCCAAAAGTACAATCTACTTTCCTCCCAATCAGGTCTTCCTTTAAACTGTAAGTTGTTTGGCCTTCTCCCAAAGGCAAATCTGCCACTTCAAATCGTCTATGAGGCTTTCTCTTTCTCTTTCTCTTGGCTTTCGCATCTTCACCGTCCTTCTCCTTCCCTTTCTTTCGACTAGGCCTTGGTGCTGCATAGCCTTCCATTTCTCTTTTGCCTACTGGCAACACATCTGCGTCTTTCTTTTCTACCCGCACAATACCTACATGAACACCAGAGGTTGAGGCCTTATTTTCATGTCCAGTACCTTGATCTCCCCATATATCCAATGCATAATCATTAGCCCTGTTAGGGATCTGTTGAGGAAGTAGAAACATATCACCTCCCATCCTTATTGGTCCTGGACAATGAGTGCTGATATGACCAAGTTCCCCACAATTATAACAAGTTGGAATGAACCTTCCTCGTGGCTCAAATCCACCCTGTCCATGACCTGCATTAGCATTAGGTTGAGCTTCATATGGCTTGGCCATTTCTCTACCACGGCCCCGACCACGACCATGACCATCTCCACCTCCAAGGACATTGAGCCGTAATTCCTGCATCATGTTCATCATGTCATGCATATTACGTTGTAATTTCTCACGGTCTATAGCCCTTTGAGTGGGTGGGACTCCAGTCTCTGCCTGATTTCCCACACCTTGGCCACCATTAGCTTGCACACGAACCGCCTTGCCGTACTCATGGAGTCTTTGAGCCTTCCATTCTTTCTCCCTAGCAATTGCAACTGCCTCTTCGAAAATAACGGGCCTTTTCAGCTCAACTTTGAACTTCAGACCTTCCTTGAGATTGGCTACAAAACGGTCCTTCTTTAACATGGCCAGCGGAATTTCATTTCCCAAAGCTTGAGCCCATTTATCCCATAAACGGATAAACTGCATGAAAAAATCATCCACGCTTTGATTAGCCTTCTGAGTGTATCCCAAAATTTCATGCCAAACTTTGTCAAGTGCTTCAATGCTCCTGTAATGTGCCAGAAAGGCCTGCTTCACACGGTTGTAGTCCAAAACCAACCCTGGAGTTTGTGCTTGCATCACCTCTTCGTAGTTATGTAACCAGACCTTTGCCTCATCCTGTAAACTATATTGCAGTAACCGCAACAATATCGCCACCACTTTTTAAGTGAAAAACCATCCACTTCGAGTGCGTGTAACTCATGATGTCGGAGTCTGATTTGCAAGCTATCAAGCACGGCTAGGAATGCTCATTAAAAACTATTTTGAAAGCTCGACCAAGCCAAAACTCAACCAACAGCTTGACCAAAACCAAGCCTTTGTACAGGATTTTTTACACGGACACTTTCAAAGCTGGAAGCACTATGTACATATATATACATGAGGGTGGTCAGCAAGTTTTTGTACTCATCCAAAAACAGCTTGACAACTCCAATGATAACGACCTTCTCAAATAGAGTAATTTGGATTTGTGTTTGAGATAAGAGAGATTTCACAGTGTTTGGCATGTTGGAGTACTTAGAGTGGCCTAGGTAGGAGTTTGGAGCTTGCATTGGTTAGATAGGCCCTTACGATCGACCTAAACTCTCTTAATGAGGTTTGAGGTTGGTGATGAGTGGACCAGGTTTGATATTGACATGGAAAATCTTGCTTCTAGAAGTGTGAGGAAAGCAAGTTCGGATGTGAGCAAAAGCTGAGCACTCGAGCTTTGATATTGATATGGGAAATGGTGGTTCTAAAAACGCGGGGGAAGCACGTTTGGATGTGAACAAAATTTGAGCACTCCAGAAGTGTGGTACTCAGACTCTCAAACTTGCAGTCATAATGTGTGAACCCAACATTTGACATCTCCTACATTATACATGTTCTTAAATGAATAGTACAGTCTGATCTTCTTAGCTTTCAAATGATGCATAACACATTCATGCTACTTGTGATTGGAAGGAGCCTCATTAAGGCCAATGTACTTAAAGATCTCAACAAATTCAAGAGTCTCATTGTTCTGCGTTGTACACAATGCATGGCTTTTCCTTATGGTTTGCTTTTATAAGCATAACCTTTGTTTTGGATTCATTCACAATGAGTCCACTTCGAAAGAAAAAGTTCTCAAGGACAACCATAAGCTTTCACTGTAAGAGTAGTCTATAACCGCTAACATTCCGCAAAAAAACAAAGAAAAATGGAGAGAGAAAAAATTGTGTATGCGGCAATAACCACGGCTATTACCGCACTAATTACCGCCAAACGGCCATTCAAAAATAAAGGTGTTCATTTGGGCCATCCAAAATTGGGTGGCCTCAATGAGCACCTTTATTTTTTATCTGCGTTAAACGATGAAACATCAATTGTTTTTTGAAAGAGTATACAAAAAAACCAAAGAATAGAAATTAAATTTACTTTACCTTGACAATTTAATGTAAAGAAGATCAACTATTTAAAAAAGTTACAAATAAAATATATATAGCTGTATATACATTGTGCCACATTGGGACTTTACAAAAGTTTGGAAAAATATTCTTCTATCTAATCCTCCTCGTTTTCATCATCGTCCAGAGACACGTACGTTTAATCACCTTGACTCTACATAAATCCAAACCAATTTAAACAATTATTAATAGCTCAAAATAATTGATACAAAATTACTTGTTTAAACTTATCGCTTGTAGTGATCCAACCGCTGCGTCGAATTTCTCGTGAGAAATGTGGTTGCTCTCGAACAACCATCACCAAGTATCAAATTCTATATGGCGCTCCCGATACTTGACCATCTCTGATCTGGTTGGTCAAGTAAGAGTGATATTTTTCTAAGTTAGCAATAACAACAAAAAATCATCAACTACAATCTAATCATCGATTTAGATTATAACTTAATCAATATTACATATTTATCCTTCCAGGCTTCCTTGCCTCTCTTGAGCCATAGTGCATGGGAGTTTGCGTGGCGTGACCTTCGCGTTGTCGTTTCTGGGATGAGCCCGTCGCAGCATGATCGCTCTTTTCTTGCATTGTCCACTTCCACTCCGCGTCTGCCATGTTTCCACCGCGATAGCTCCTGTCTGGATCTCTAACCTGGTTGGCTGCTGCGCTCTGTACACTGGACTACTTGTTTTTCAGAAAAAAAAATTATGTAGCCCTCCAACCATTGTTGTGAGAAACGTTGATCCCTTTAATTTACCCCTGAAAATAGCGTAATTACACTAAGATAATTAGTTGAACTAATTATTTGAGATTAGCATATTAATCACAGGTTATCTAACATCTAATAAACCTATAAAAATGAACTCAATTCAATTTGAACCTATTTACTAATTTCCATTATTTAAGTTTCTCAAAAAACAGAGTAATTATGACTAATTAATTAGCTACATTAATTATCTGAGCTTTTCCTAATTATCACCGATTCTCTACCACCCAACTAACCACTAATAAATATATTACAGCAATTGAAATCAATTTACTAATTTCCCCTATTTAAATTTCTCAAAACTTAGAGTAATTCTGCCTAATTAATTAGATAGATTCATTATCTGAGCTTATCCTAATTATCACGAGTTTTTTAATACCTAATTAACCACTGATAAATATGTCACAGTAATTGAAATCAATTTACTAATTTTCCCTATTTAAATTTCTCAAAAAATAGAGTAATTCTACCTAAGTAATTATCTAGATTAATTATCTGACCTTCTCCTAATTATCATGGGTTCTTTAGAACCTAATTAACCACTGATAAATATATCACAACAATTGAAATCAATTTTCTAATTTCCCCTATTTAAATTTCTCAAAAAACAGAGTAGTTCTGCCTAAGTAATTAGCTAGATTAATTATCTGAGCTTCTCCTAATTATCACAAGTTTCTTAACTCCTAATTAACCACTAATAAATATATCACAGTAATTGAATTCAAATTACTAATTTCCCCTATTTAAATTTCTCAAAAAACAGAGTATTTCTGCTAAAGAAATTAGCTAGATTAATTTTCTGAGCTTCTCCTAATTATCAAGGGTTTTTGAACATTTAATTAAGCACTGATAAATATATCACAACATTTGAAATCCATTTACTAATTTCCCCTATTTAAATTACTCAAAAAATAGAGTATTTTTTATAACTTAATTAGCTAGATTAATTTTCTGATCTTCTCTTAATTATCACAGGTTTTTGAAGATGTATTTAACCACTGATAAATATATCACACCATTTGAAATCCCTTTACTAATTTCCCCTATTTAAATTACTCCAAAAATAGAGTATTTTTGCTCAATTAATTAGCTAGATTAATTTTCTGATCTTCTCCTAATTATCACGGATTTTTGAACACCTAGTTAACCACTGATAAATATATCACATCATTTGAAATTTATTTACTAATTTCCCGTATTAAAATTGCTCAAAAAACAGAGTAATTATGCCTAATTAATTAGGAAAACTTCTCAGAAAATTATAGGATAATTTTTCTAGATTAATAACTATCTAATGCATCTTTGATAATTACTTCAAATTAATCTAATCTTAATTAATATATTTACCATTAATTCATGATTAATTTGACTAATTTCAGCCCTATTATAATAGGATAATTAATTAGCTTAGTATTACTAAGCTTAATTCTAAGAATCAGCAGAGATTAATTAATTAAGAGAGGTTTGAGGAGCATACATAGGCCTAATCTTTGATTTATTAACAAATATCTTAATCTAACCTTGCTAATTAAGAAAGATTAGACTAATTACCGTTTAGGTTAATCAATTAGAGATTAATCTCTAATGATTTCCGTGTAGTGTCCTCTCTAAATGAGAGAGAGAGTATCAAGGCTCCGAGTCTGTGTAAAATGTGAAGCTAGGGGTCATATTTATAGTTTTCTGGCACTCTTAAGCTCTCACAGGCTTAAAAAAGCAGTTGCTTGCAGTTCAAGCAGCCCCCTACAGGTCAAAAAACGACCCCTGCTGCTAAATGAGTCCCTGGCAAGTCAGTGATGACCCTCCCATTACCTGTCAGCTTTTAAAATATCAATTATGCTATATTTTGACCTATTTTTGCTTAATTGGTAAATATCTTGTAAATATCTAGGAGGACTTTAATAAAGTCTATGCTTAAATTTTACCTATTTTACTCAATTCACAATGTAAACTTTACCTATTTTACTTAAAGACTTCAATTTTACCTATTTTACTCAATTCACAATGTAAACTTCCAGGGGTCATAACTATGCCAGTTTTTATCGGAATTCAATTCTAAAACTTTCTAGCCCGGGGTTTGCGGTGCTTAAGATTCCAAAAATACCAATATTTGCCATGGTCGGACAATTCTACATTGCGTTTTCAATAATCATATCAGTTTAATTAAGCTTTATACAACCTTTAAGGTTTCAGAAACTGGAAACCTTACAATCTTTATAGGTGCTCAGATCCATACCTAGAAGAGATAACAGATTACAAACTCTTATATGTCTACACATACGAAGTCGACTATCAATGGAGATCTATAGTTGTCGACAAGTATGGACGAGAATACAGAGTTGTAGAAAGCACAAATCCACAGACTGTACTAGAAAGAGGTGGATATTTGGTCAATGAAGGACCACAAATGCCTCCACCAAACACGAGAATTCCTATAGGAATTCCAAGAAGAGAGCCACCAGGATTCCCTTCAAGAGCGATAACGAGAGAAGGATTGGGAGAGTCTCTAGTTAGACTTGTAGACAATCGACGAGTTAGACCATCCCAAGTCCGGAAATGGGTAAACAGAAAATACTCTGGAGATAAAGATCCGAGAGATCACGTAACGGCTTTTAGAAGAGTGATTAGAGCAGAGGAAGTTTCAGATTTTGCGACACAGTTTGCGGGATTTGGATTGACTCTAGAAGATGATGCAGCTACATGGTTCGACTCGGTGGAAAAATGGAATTTTGAGACCCTAGATGAGCTGTTTGAGGAGTTTATTGAAGAATTCTCGCCAAAAGGCATTGCTCACAACACGGTCTCGCAAATCAAGAGATTCAAATAGAAAGAGAATGAATCAATACGCAAAGCATCATTACGGCTCAAGAGATATGTTAAGCTCTGTCCGAGAGCGGAATTACCTACGCAAGCACGACTGATGCTGATCTTTATCCAGGGAATGAGACATGCGGGCCTTCAGAAGGATCTGCATATGATAAGGAGGATGACGCTAAACGAGTTGATCAGAGAAGCTCTTTATCTAGTGGATAACTGTGAGGCATACAAAGAAAAGGCTTAAAGAGTCAAGGAGATGACACATCCTCTCAGCACAGTGTTTCACAGATAAGTGAGTCCATTGAAAAGCCAACGGCAACTATTGATGAAGAAAAGCTTGTCGACGACTTGGTCAAGAGGTTGATTCCTCTTGTAAGGTCTGATTCGGGAGAGCCGAAGTGGTGTGAAATTGAGAGAAAATGGACGAACCATACGGGGGAAGATTGCTATTATAGCATGGAAAATGCTAGGGAGAGCTATGTACAACTTGTTCCAGAAGCACCTACTCCACCTAGATACATTACGGGAATGCGCCAGGACCAGTAGGAGTTTTAAGGCCACAACTTGTCTTAGGAAAACAACCTCCGCTGCCAGGTGCTAGAATGCCAGTAGACATGAGATACATGCCAATGATGTAAGCATCAAATAAACCAACTCCAGTACCAGCTACAATGTGGTATAGCAACCAAAGTGAGTACTACCCTTCGGAGCAACAAAATGTGAGAGAAAAACATGGAGTGGTGAGGCCGGTACAACCTCCACCCCCTGGGTTTCAGTCGAAAGAAAGAAGGTATGAAATGGACGAAAGGACATTGCGATTCATTGCAAATAATGGCTTATATAGGTCAAAGCTTGCTTATATCCAAGAGGAAATGCTAAAAGAATCTCCTCAACCAGAGACGGATTGTCACAAAAGTCGTGCAAACCACTTGGTCAAACAATGTCCTCATACGGAGATCACTGAAGTAAATGCCTATTGTCTTGAGTGTGGCATCACGCACTTGATCCCCGATTGCCCGAAAAACCCAAACCAAATCAGGAAAATCACGACAAATGTATTAGGGATTGTTCAGCTACCTAGTACCTCAGAAAATGAAAATGTCGTACCAGTTCAAGTGGTTACAAGAGCACAGCTCAAAAGAAAGCTGATAAGAATCCAGAGACAAAGAAAACGGAAAGTGACACGAGTCCAAAGACAGATGATGGACCAAAGACAGACGCACCTAGTCAGAAATCCAAGAGCAAACGAAATAGTTGGAAAGCTAGAAAGACTAGGAGGAAAGCACGCAGGGAACGAGAGAAAAAATCCCTAGCTGAGAAGCTTACCGAAGCTGAGGAGAAGATAAAACAACATGAGGAAAAGGAGGCACCTTCTCTTACAAAGATGGTTAAACCTCTAGAAGAACCATCCACGGAGAAGAAACCGAAAAGTGCTAGTTCAAGAGGATTTGTGTTGGCAGAGAAGGTTAATAAGACATTAGATGCCCTCTTGAAAGCCTGTGATGTGAGGCTCAAAGACAACCAAACCCAAGAACACAGGTGGATGACATATCCCTATGCGAAACTAGAAAAGCAAAGGTTTGAAATGTGCCAGAAAATGATTCAAACAGCCCAAGCTTTCCTAGAACCACCAATTGCAAAACCTGAGGATGTGATCCGTGTCATGCCTACACAAGTAATCCCACCAAACCAGGAACTAAAAGAGCCAGATTCTAGCCATAAGCATAGACCAAACCTCAAAGACCCAGCATTAGAACCAAGGATAGTACTGAATACCACGGATAACTCTTCCGAGGGATTTCACCAAGCTATACCTAAGGATTGTAAAGAGATAGATGGTCTTGACGAATTGTGGAAACAAGTCAGAGAGGCCAATGAAGCCGATGACCTAAGAAGATGAGTAGACAAGACTGGTGATGAACGAGGACTATTTCTACCACCAATAGATGAATTTGAGACTGGATCTCAAATGAATCTAGACGTGCGATCGTATTGGGGCGAGAAAGGATTTGTACAATCTATGGATAGTCAACCCCATTCGCTAAGAACACTACAGTCCTACATGGGAGAGTACGAGACCAAGTCAAATGTGGTTGCAGCCCCAACACAGAGACTGTCTCCCAACAAGGCCATCGATTCAAAGGGGCTAGTAGATATTCTATCTACCCCAGTCACCTGTACAATAATGTTAGCCGAGTTGCTCAGAATAAGACCAAACATGTGGGTTAATGTGGGTAAATGTCTAGAGAAATTTGGTGTAAAAACCCCAATGACTCAAATCGAGAAAGGCATCAAAGAGTTTGAAATGCCTCAACTAAATACTAGGCCAGTGCCATTAAACAGGGTAGGCGAGTATTACGAGAGAGAAGATGGAAACACCACCCTTCCTATGGAATTCAATGGTGTAAAAACCATGGCAATCCTTGACAGTGGAGCTGGTGTGGCCATTGCAACCAAAGAGGTTTGGAAAAAATGGGGAAAACCTGCCTTGATATCCACACGAATGACCCTGCATCTTGCAGACGGACACAAGGAAAAGCCCCTAGGACTGCTAGAAAAAGTACTTGTTACTTCTTGTGGCATTGAATATGAACACACTTTTGCTGTTGTTGACTTTGGCAAGAAGAACAACTATGACATCATTCTGGGAAGACCATTCATGCGACAATTGAAAATGGTCCAACATTGGGGTTATGACCATATATACCTTAGACATATGGAAACCATAACAAAGATAAACTTGAGGGACCATAGCTATAGGGATGTGACGAGAACACCGGTAGAGGAGTTTGATTCCGCCACAGTAGCAGGATCAGAACTTCCAGCTTGGTTGGGTAAGCCTAAAGAATTGTGGATGTGTGGAGCTTCACAATGTGGTAGCTTGAAACGTGAGAAATGTATCCTCGAGCGAGTTATAGAGGATAGGGAATATATCCCATAACCATTTCCTGAAGAAGAGTTAGAGCCTTTTGGCTGGGAACACATCTTTGCTACTCTAGACGTGTGCACCGTGGATTATGCTCCCACAACAAATTTTTCTTATGAAAATGGCTATGATGTCGTTCCTTATTTTGCAGTGAGTGTAATCTGGGAAAACAAAGAGAACCAGACATCAACAAGCTCTCGAAATAAGGAGCAAACAAAGAAATGTGGAGAATCAAAAGAGAAAGAAGACGACGAGTTCTATGACTCTGTAGAACACTTCGAGCTTCAAGCAGATCAACGACCCGGGAATCAATGTCATCGCTACACGAATAAAGTGCATCAAAAGTGGATTCCAAAGTCCTCGGTGAAGACACATCCACCACAAGCGTCCTCATACATGGCTCCTAATAAGGATGCAAAGACTCAGCTAGGAGAAGGCCCTACGCTACTAGGTAGAGGTTCAATACTAGCAATTAAGGTCAAGAGTGTACTTTTTATCATGCTCATCATTAAAGTAGGCTGGTCTCCAACTAAACATTGAGCTAGGTCTGGGAAACTAAAAGTATTGCTCAAACTGCATTGAGACTCTATGTGAAACAAAATATGAAGGAAAGGACTCTTTATTTTTTATAGGGCTGATTGTTTGGCATTGCCCATATCCAAGAATATCCTACGTCCCACTAAGAGCATGTTGATTCCTTTGTTTTTCTTCTCTAACTGGATAATCCTATGGATGAAATCTTAGACTATCTTTTGTTGTTTCTCTAGATTGGTGGCACTAGATGTGGATTATAAAACACCTAACCAACCCACATCGTATGTACAGCCCGTGTATAGTTTGGTCAAAGTTTCAGTCTGTAGGTCATGCTCCCAAGTTTCATTGAGAAATACCCCTAGGATTGGTGTGCAAGACGTTTCCCTTGAAGTGGATGCATGGCACCCAATGGTTTCACTCTTACTGATTGTTGATTCAGAAGAACTCGATAGCTTGACTAATATGGTTGTTGTCATAGGGACCTTTTCCTTCATTCTGAGTGTTCTTCTACCATGCGTAAGCTTTCAAATTCCTTCTCTCTAGCCACTTGCATATAATGCTAGACTTCTTGCACTTCTACAAGACTCCTACCATTAGGTAATAGAACTTTAGGTGGTGATAGCTTTGTAGGGCCTTTAATAAACACAGTGGGTAACATATACACATTGACACTCTATGAAAGTGTAGGGTCAAAATGAGATGTGAAAGGTAAATCTACCTCCACGTCCTCTTCATTTACTTCTATAGCGGCAAGTTCAAATCGAGTAGCTCTACTAAATGTTTCCATTAGGCAACTAAATACTCTTGCACTAGGCTATGAGGCCAAGATAGACATGTTTTAAATACCCATGTATATTGAAGGACCCTCTAGCTATTCAAATTTGAGCACTTAAACAGAGCATAAATACATGTGACTTCAGCGTCCTATAAGTGTTGGCAAGCACTAGATGTTTGGCATCTGTTTGGGTGTTTTTTGTTTCTTGGTTTTGTTTGTGGTTTTCTTGGTTTTTTCTTTTTTCTTGTTGCTCTCAATGCAATTGGGAGATCTCGATGCACTTTACGGCACAATGTTTGACCAACCATGATACCCATGGGCCCCAAAATAAGCAATTTTTACCTCGGCGTGAGGGTGAAAGTGCAAAATTGAGGAAGGATTTTAGAGGAAAAGGTCTTTCCTTGATCCCACATCCCTCTTTACCCTTTGTAGGACATACATATATAAATATATATACATATATACATACACATATGTGTGTGTGTGTGTGTATGTATATATATAGATATATACACACAAATACATAACACACACACACACACACAAATACATATATTATAGTGTGACTCTCGCTATTGCTCTCACTAAGGAGGAGTCCATTGAGGATGATAGTCTCTAAACATATACACAAGTACATACATATATACATGTATGTGTGTGTACACAAACACATACATACATGTGTGTGTGTGTGTGTACACAAACACATACATACATGTATATATAAATAAATAAATAAATAAATATATATATATATATATATATATATATATATATATATATATATAATATATATATATATATATATATATATATAAAGAAAGATACATACATACACACACACACAGACATAGGCACACATTCATATATATATATATACATACATACATACATACACACACACACACACACATAGACACACATACATATATAGATACACATACACACACACGTGCGCGCGCGATATATATAGAGCAATACTTAGTGACTCTTGCTATTGTCTATTAAGGATGATAGTCTCTACATATGTACACAAATACATACATACATGTGTGTGTGTGTGTGTGTGTGTGTGTGTGTGTGTGTGTGTGTGTGTATTTCTATATATATATATAGATATATATACACAAAAAATACATACACACACACACATATATAGATACATACATACACACACATAGATATATATATATATATATATATATATATATATATATATATATATATATATAATGACTCTCTCTATTGCTCTCACTAAGTAGTAGGCCATTGAGGATGACAGTCTCTAAATATATATAAATATAAATAAAAGAAAGAGATTAAGTCTAAGGGCTGTTGGGGCTTTCTTTTTTCCACCCACCTGGGGAGTTGTTGGAGGCGTTTTTCTTCTTTTCAGCCAATTCAATCTTGCTTTAAAAAGAATCTTTTCTCACTCTCACATGTGGCATTTTCTAATTATTTTTAAATTTTAATTTTAAAGAACTCTCCCCCTCAAAAAACTACAGACACACTAAAACATTCTCCAATCAAAAACAGATATTATAGAACAAGATTCTAATAAGCGAAAATAATCATTTTTTCATACTCTATCTACCTTGGACAATGAACCAAAAATTAAACACAAAAATATAAACCTTGACTTCTTCTGCTTCTACAATGAATAGTGTGCAACAACAATTGTGGACATAGAACCTCAAAAACAACACATACGGCCATTTTAGCCTTTTCTACAAAAATACAGGTGATCTCCAAAAATGGCAACATAGCCTACACTTAGGGCTTGACATATCGCATCCTCCTTGGAAACCGATAAAAAATGTCAACTACAGGGGGCCTTTCTATGTGTTGCGTGCAAGCCACAAAGGGTGCAAACACACATCCTGCCTATAGACAACCTCAATGTCGGATGTAGACAATGTGTCACTCATCTCACTGTGTTTGCTATTTGGGAGGGAATATTGTACTATAAGAGGGAGCTTGCCTCTATTGCTTCAACCATCTTGCCACATGACAAATCTATGTTGTTCCTTGAAGGGGTAGGGAATGGCCATTTAATGACCATTCCCATAATATTATGACCACATGCTAATGGTGACCACATGCAATGATAAGGTGGGGGGGGGGGGGGGGGGGAGGGGGGGGGGGGGGGGGGGGGGGGGGGTGGGGGGGGGGGGCATGATAAGAGTTAATATTATAAGAATGGTCATCAAATGACCATTCCCAACCAAGTGGAGGGGTTCCAAAAAGTAAACATATTACTCTAGTGGGGAGGAGCACCGATTGTTGCAAAAATTACTAGGGCTTGCATGTCAGCACCTCAATGCATTTTCAATGCTGAGTTGAAAGAGTATTACTAGTCCTTGTAGGGCCTACGCTACTAGGTAGAGGTTTAATACTAGCAATCAAGGTCAAGAGTGTACTTATTTATCATGGTCATCATTGGAGTAGGCTGGTGTCCAACTGAACATTGAGCTAGGTCTGGGAAACTAAAAGTATCGCTCAAACTCCATTGAGACTTTATGTGAAACAA
>NC_140954.1:390107-392607 GCF_014529385.1 Adiantum capillus-veneris | reverse complement strand
TAGTCTAGTGGCTCACTTACCACACAAATCAAATGTATTACACAATGGTCGCTACAAGTTTTCTCTGTATAAACACACATTAAATCCCCAAGTATTTATGTCAGCATATCAAATTTGGGCTTCATGTTATGAAAACACCATTAAAAGATACTATGCTTGAAGATGATTACTGCTCAAAATATCCCAAATTAATGAGAGCTGCTTAGAGGGGCCTCTTGTTTATGAAAAAAATTACTCTTCTTGAGTTGGTCATAACGCATGGCCTTTTGTCTTTGTTAAACTACCATATCGTGTGCATTCAAGGGGTATTCTTCATATCCCTTATCCGTAGATTTTCTTGGGAGAAAAACTCCCCCAAAAAAGAAAAAAATTGTGTAAAAACCCAAAAAGAAAAACTAATTCTCTAAAATTTTCTCTTGGAAAATTCAAGAAAAGGAATTTTGTATGTTTGGAAAAATGATTTTTCCCGAACAGTGGGTGCATGTATAATACATGACCTCTCGAGGGTCACAATCTACTACATTGTAGTAGTGGAGATGATTGAGAGAAAGCTCCCAAATTAAATATCCATTCGAGAGCCAAGTTTAATGACTGTAAAATCCAAAGATGGAATAGGTGAGCCTAATAGGACGGGATGTGCTTTATGATCATCCCCTTGTAATTAATCAAGAAGGACTCATATGCAGTCAACAAAAGTGTCTCTAATCCCTTAATCTCAATATCCTCTTTGTTGGAGGTGTATATGATTTTCTCTCAGCCATTTCAATTGCAAGCTAGAATAGAGCACTTGCAATATCTCACAGCTAACCATAGCTTAGATAGGGGCATTTCAACACAATCGATACAACCTGAGGTTTTTCCTAACCGAAGAAAATAAGGGCAAACTTGAAATTCTCTCGGGTTTAAGGTCAAAATTTGAAGCTTTTGCCAATAATTACACTAAAACTTGTGGAAAAATTCCCGGTTTTCTTCAAGGCAAGCTCAAAATCTATCCAGGATTTTAGGATTTCAGCTGGCTAAAATACATTGGACCTCGGTTTTTTTCTAACGCTGGGAATGCTGAGGCTCAACTCCAAAACTGAGGAAGGATTTTAGAGAAAAAGGTCTTTTCTCTATCCCACACCCCTCTTTACCCTTCGTAGGACATACATATATACATATGCCTAACTGATGATAGGGTGAAGAAGATGTGGAGGTGAAGACCATAGAGATGATGAAGAGAGTTGACTATAACACCGCATGTTAACGTGGGCTATTTCAATTACCTTTTCTACAGTTTTGATTTGATGAATCTAGTGCAATTGTGAGGACTAGATTTACTCTAAGGTTGGGCATTTACTAGTGCTATGTGGACCCAAGAAAACTGAGAGCACCATTGTTGATCCCTTCTTGGATACATACGATTGTTTTGTGGAATGAGTGTGGAATACAATTATCCCTAAGGCTTTTTAAACAGCCTTGGTGAGATCTTCCAAAGTCATCTCAAATATATTTTTCTCTTTAAGGATAGGCTTTATTGTCCATTAGCTCATGCTCAAATTCTTATGAGCTGGCACACTTCAATTCAAAAGACACCCTTTCTCTTGCATTCATTTAATTTTCTTCTAAACCGGATTACCTATAATGACTAGGTCATTGTAGACATCCTCATGTCACAACCCTCTAATGAATCTATCCAAGCAGCTAGTCATTGTTGAAATTCTCATTTGGAGTACGATGATAAAATTTCAATGCTTCAAATGACTAATAAAATATCTCATTGACTCCCCTTCCTCTTTTTTGGAGTTGAGATGTTATGTCCCAAAGCGCACCCTCTCAAATATACTCTTTCAAGAACAATCTTTTAAGAGAAGGTAATTTGTGCGCTCCTCCACGCTTAAGGTCCTATACCAATCTCTAGCCTTTCCCACTTAGGTTCAAACTTTAGGCCTTACACTTATGTATCTCAGTGTGCTCTTGTAGTGAATGACATACATGCTTGAATAACTCAATATGATTTCTAGCATCTCCATCACTATTGAAATTCTATGTGAGATTGGCCACTCTGTACCTCCCTGCTGCTACGCTCTCTCTTAGATATGCTAGATATCTTCTCCACAATAGATCGATGCTAGTTTGAGCAAATAGAACCAAATCAATTAGATGAGTTGGTATAGTGGGTGTAGGTGCTCTCAAAGCTACATGTGAAATGGGGATTGGCATTGGACTTAGCATACGTCTGGTCCTTCGGTCCCATGCTTGGACGGTGTTGTGCCACATGGTGTTGTCCAAATTTCACATTATGGCCCTATGTATAGAAAATGAAAAATATGACATGTTATTGATTATTGGCATAATAAGAGCTTGGATAATGTGATCATGGAGCATAATCCATTGAAAAATGGGGGTGTAGGAGCTACATGACATCATTGGAATAGGTATATATGCTTAATGCACACTTGTAGGTTTTGTTGTAGGCCCTATGCTAACTAGGTAGAGGTTCAATACTAGCATCAAGGTC
>NC_140954.1:274761-389907 GCF_014529385.1 Adiantum capillus-veneris | reverse complement strand
GCTCAATATGATCAAATCATCAAGTGGCATCAACCGCTCCACCTATTGTCTGTGGATAATTTATTTAGATATGCATAATTAGACATCTTTAGAACGTGGAACTGACTAACTCATGGTTGGGAATTGTTGAGTGAAATGATGAGACAAATCAACAATTTTTGGCAAACCTCATAGACATCACATGTACAACTATAATCCAATATATATGCCATGCGTATATATCAGAACAAAATTTCATGCGTTCATATACTTACTAATCACTAGGATAAAGGTGTCACACACTCCACCTTGCATATGTGTGTGTAACTATCTAAGCACTATTTCAAGTTCATGTTTTTCTTTAAAAAAATCACTCCTGATTCTTGTTTGTATAACAGGACTATTTTACAAAATGAAAATTCTCTCCTTATGAGAGACCTCACATGAGGATTTTGAAGCAATCATACAATTTCAAAAAGTTTCCAACTGTCATGAAAATTTAACTAGATATGTCTTTTCAAATTGACATCTAGTGTTACAAGCCAATGAGTTCACCAAGCCCATGCTATACCCACACATTACGAATGAATTTTACACGAGTGTTAAGCGTGATATTATAAAAATGGCCGAGGCCGAGAATGGAAGGAGGCATTTTTGAGGGGAAATATGCACCCGTGCACACTGAGACAATACTTCTAATTTATTTGAAGTAGACCCTAATGTCATCCCAATTTTGAGCACTCAATAATGAGCGACAAGAAAAAATTACATTTTACAATAAACAATTAGCTAGTGTCATCTTAATATTGAGCAATCATCAATGAATAACAAGAAGATTGACAATAATGATTTTGTCCACTAGTCTCGGCATTGTTATGTCCATATATGTAACATCTTTATGAGGCTTCAAAGAAAACATCTCTCTACACCAAATGACAATAGCATATTGCAAGCCATAATCAAGTGTTTGCATACACAAAACAAGCTTAATGTAGTCCAAAAGTCTGGGCAATGTTTTGCCCAAATACATATTTCTCAAAGTTTAGAAGTCAATAAAACTAAAAGACAATAGTAGTTGCATGGCTAGAATCAAGTTTTTGCACACCCAAAAAGAAGCTAAGTGATCATGCAAAATAAGATCCACTCTAAAGAAGACTACTCCAAATCTGCGTGGTCATCAATGAAGATACAGCTTCGCCTTCGCCTCTCGCGCACCAGTGACTGGTCATATGAATATGTGGTCACCATGTGCCTTGCCATTGCCTCTGCATAGCAAGGTAGCTCACTATCAATCACAATGAGATAATAATGTCATAAAAAATAAAAATTAGGTGCTATAAAATAATGAATAAAGAAAACTCACTAGTCTGAAGGCACATCATAAACAACCAAATCATTCCCCACATCATCAATGCGATCATCACTATCTCCAAGCTCAACAACTTGCGAGGAGCACCATAGAACTCCAGTACAAAAGGAGACAAGTATCCCTCACATATCTCTAGATCACTCTCCATGACCAAGCAACCACGAGAAGTGTGCATAGCTGCCTTTAATAAAGGCCTTGTACCACCATCAAGCTCCAAACATGTACCTATTTTAGGGCACAAGGCCTCTACAAAAAAATAACATATGGGCAACAATCCTCTCTAACATGCCTCTCCACCCACCACTCTTGCCATTACGTGTTGTTAGAGCAGACGATGGCAAGTAGTGACTGATAATCTCCATTGAGAGATCTTGTTGCAAGACTCCCCCACCTACCATACAAGAAAATAAGGTAGCTATGCATGAACATTTAAGAATTTTAGTGCAAAAAATCAACACATTGAATAATAAACAATGACACGCAAACCTTTTGAGCACTCTCATGATCAAATGAAGGATTACTTCCTGCCTTGTGAAATGCCAAAGCATAGAATACGTGCATCTATCATAGCCATGGAAACAACACATAAAAAAGTCAATTTTGCATGATCAAATTTCTTTTAAATAATTGTTCATGTTTTTTGAAGGATGCTTTATTACCTTTTGTGTATGCCCATTCTTTGTTCGTGATGAAAATGGCTCAGAGCTCTCCATGATCCACCTAAACTCAGCTCTAGGCCTATGCGTGTGGCCAAGTCTCCACAAGACTAAGATTAGTGCTAGGACAAAGAACAAGCACCCAACCCATGTCATCCATCATTGTAGATGCAACCACCAATGAAAACTTGACATGGTCATCTGTTAGCTCATTCCATGCAAGAATGCCATCAAAACCTTGAACAAGCCCACCTACAAGCAAAATTATTGTATTTGAGTGTGTGTTAAGAATTTGAGCTAAGTATATGCATAGTGTATACAAGATAGCATTGAAAACCCTCTTACCAGTAGGAAGATCAATAACAGTAAGATCAACACTCCATGCACTAGGTTTTCCATTTCTTATTTTCTCATGTTCACCCAAGCCAACAAAATACTCTCGCATCACCACAAAACCATCCTTGAAGTTTCTTGCAGTGAACTCCTTGCCAAGCTCAATGTTATCATAAATCCAAACCTTTGACTGTTTTATGTCTCCTTTCTTTTGAATGGAATGGAAACTAGCCAAAGGTGCATGAATCAAAGCTCCCTTTCGAACATTCTTTTGGGTATGACAACTTCCTAAGTTTCTTGTATCTAACAATAGCCAAAAAAATAACACATTTTTCTTCAAATCAATCCATGCCATAATGATTAGCATAGGACATAACAAAAGAAAGAATAGCAAGAACATATTGTTACCACCAACAATTTAACTTACTTACCCTTGATTGAGATTCCACCCTTGCTTGATGGTGGACGGCCTCCATGATTCTTGCCTTGCCCTTGTCTTTCTTGATCTTCTTTTTCTTTGAGAGATTTCAACTCTTCCTCCATCTTCTTCCTTTGCTCAACAGTCATCTCTCCTGATGACCCTGAGTCGGACTTACATTCACCCTTCCAATGATGAAGATAATTATCCTTCTCCTCTTCTAGACACTCACCTTTCTTCATATCAATCCACCAAGGGCAGTGCTTACGCTCCTAATCCATGAGAAGAAAGGGTCCACCAGAATCATTGTTCTCTCTAAAGATAGTGGAGGTGTACATACTATATGTAGGAGGACACATAATTGTCCATGCTTTACATATGTCACGCATGCAAGTGATCTTCTTACTTCTTATGAGATACATCAAGAACCTACAACAATATGAAATTTACTTAAACCTTAAATAAAACGAACTTATATAATACAACAATAGTCACTTAGCAAAATGCATAACATAGGAATTACCTATAGACCAATCGACGGGAAGAAATTTTCAAGTCCACATGCTTTGATGGTGGAGTAGCCACATTCATCTCCTTTTGAAATTCGTAAAAAAGTACTCCTCTATATCTACTAACAATGTCTTCAAAATATGAATCGAAGTGAACATCTAAAGGCAAAACCACCTTGTGAACTCCATGTGTGGAATCTACAACCTATTGTAAGAGCCTTCTTGCATCCTCCAAGACTTGATCCATCCATACTTCCTTTGCCAACCAAGGGATATAGAAATGATCTCCCAAAGGCATCCCAAAACTTTGGCGAAAGTTCTCATCTGCTCCCAAAAGCTTTAGCATTTTTATCTTTAACTCTTGAGAACATGTAGCACAAGATATAGAGTAGAGTTTCTCTATTGTAATCTTGAATTTTTCATCCTCAAAAGGAAGATTCCATAAAATGAGAAACCATTCTTCTCCATTAGCAAGATTCACCATGAATAGATTCTACAATAACCAAACAAAATAAATAGAAAAATCTTTTTATTATACTTTTAATAGAGTGTAGTACTCACCCGAGTCATGCATCTATTGTAAGCTTTAACAACATTGCTCTTTGCTTGAATCTCAGCCCTCACACGCTCATCTTGTGACAAAGTAAGAGGTATCTTATTTAATGCTACCTGTAAATCAGACTTCCATTTATTCTGCATACACCATTTCAATAAAATGTATCAAGAACCAAAAAGATTATTAATCTTACCAAATCTTAACAAATTTAAGTACATACCCCATAAACCATGGGACCAAGGATAGACTGAGTAAGAGGATACCGAACCCTCTTTCCTGATTGTGCTTCTTGAGCTTGCTTTCTCCATTGACACTTGTTCAGCCTCACTAAAATTTTCAGTGATTTGAGACCCATCTAAAGAACAAATGGTACTTGTATGATATAAGCAGTCTTTGAGGTTGGTCTTAATGATTGCTTCTTCATTCATTTTACATAAACAATAAACCATAAAAAATTTACCTCAAGACGTATCATTAAAACAAAGACAAAGCAAAATTTAATGTACAAATGAAAATAAGACTTACATGTTCAATATTTGAAGAGCAGCAATTAATCTCAACTCCTCTTGCTGGGTAGGGACAATAAATTGTGCCAAAACCCTCACATGTTTCTTCTTGTCATTACATGAGACCTCGCTTATGCTCTCCATCCAAGAGGCCGCTCGATGATTCCCTTCCCAGACAAAGAACATATTTCCCTTCAACATGGACCATTGATCATTGTTTTCAAGCTCATCCTCAAACTCTTTGTTAACCATATGCCAATACTTGTCCCAAGTTTTTGCAATGTCCTCATTAACATCTCTAGTTGAACCATCTGGAAGATTTATGGATAAGATGAACATACCTTTCATCTTAAGGTACCCTTCTTCTTCAAAAACCTTCTTAAGTAGAGAAAGGTCCCATCTAAGCTCTCGTACTCTCTCATTTATCAAACACCTACAAAGAGGAATCATAGGGGGTATACATCCTTTAATCAGGGTTAAACTGTCTATAAACTCGAAGCCTTGAGGCCTGATAATAGCTTGTGGGATGACCTCCTCAACCTCTTTGTCATCTGTCACCTTCTCATTGTCCTTCATACCCCCATCTACATCCTTATCATTGGTGGCCTCTTTATCTCCTTGAACATCATGAATGTCTTCTACTTGTTGATTAGCCTGAGCATTTTCAGCTTTATCAACTGATTTCTTGCTATCCTCGCTGCTAGCAACAGATTTCCTCTTCTTGCGTATGACTTTGGATGAACCTTTTGTCCTCTTTCCAAATCTAGAAGCCTTTCATAAAGAACAAATAAACAAATATCAACAAACATATTAAACTTACATACATTTAAAATTTCTTCAAAACAAGATGCTTATTTATGGGCCAAATTTAAAATTCAAAACTTAAGAACATGCATTTCAGTCAAAATCCGACATCACATGCATTGTGTGTGTGTGTGTGTGTGTGCGCGCGCTCTCTCTGTCTCTTCCATACATCATTCTAAATTTTCACAAGGGTTTCTCCGGTGAAACCCCTTGCATGGAGCAGTGTTGAAACGACCTGTGCTCATCTTATGGCTTGACTGAGATATATATGCCATATGAGATATGTATGCCATATGTGGTATACTTCGAAAGCATTTCGATGGGGTCTCGACGCAGACCTTTGTGTCACGCATTGGGCAGCTCATAACACAGTTGAAGGTCAAAGGGGTAATAAGTGTGACATTTATAGCCCCTTTTGATGGTGTGGAAAGACAATACACAACATTGTGGGGGCAATACAACTCTGTAATAGACCTTGTGAGCTTGTACAATACGAAAGCGGCAAAGTATGGGGGTGAGGCCAAGGTGCTAGCGAGCTTTAGCACAGGTGGGGTTGGAAGACAGCTCTTGGCTTGTCAACAACTCAAGGTTGCTGATGGCTCTTACGCATCCTCAATTAACTTCCAATACGAGGAACAAGCGCTAGCTAGTCCCATACATATGATTACAAATCCTTCATGCTGGTCTAGAATCTACATCTTCACAGGTATTTCGCTTGCGAAACCCAATCTTGCTCAGTCATCCAAGAGCTCCTAGCCACCTACTCAGTCATTGCCATGGCATCATCCCAATAGCTCTCAGCCACCTGCTCATTTCAAGAGCGCATGCAATTCATTCTCTCTCTAAGTGGCTCTTCTTACTTTGTTAGCGAAGTGGCAAATTTTCGCTTCTTGGCCCCTTCTTGGCCACTCAGCAGCCCACGTGGCTGCACCTTATCTCCTTGTAAAGCTCTAAAAAAAACAGCACCGTCAAGCAAAAAACAGTGGCTAACAAAGTAAAAAGCTGCGCCGACGCACTGTAAAGCTCTAAAAAAAACAACGTCGTCAAGCAAAAAATAGGGTCTAATTAACGAAGTAAAAAGGAGCATATTGCCTTCTCCTCTCCCAACTCACGGGCAGGTTGACATCAAGAGCCTATTGCCTTCTCCTCTCCCAACTCACGGCGACTCCCGGCAAGATGAAGACCAGTGACCATCAGGTTATCTCTCTCTCTCTCTCTCTCTCTCTCTCTCTCTCTCTCTCTCTCTCTCACCGACCTTTGCTTGACGTCACTGTTTCCTAATATGCCTTTGCATAATATGCCTTTGCATACTCTTCCTACCAATATAGCCTATAGACCTTGTGTTAAACAACGAACACTCTGTAATTTTCAAAAGAGCAGGAGACTCCACAGAGGTATTTTACACACCTCATATTTCAGCTTATCCCTGACATGACCCCAACGGTATGAACATGATGAAGATCCTCTTCCTCATCGGTATTAGGTGACTCAGTCCGCCTCAACTTCATCAATCGTTCATCGGACTCTATGTGCCTTTGCATAATATGCCTTTGCATACTCTTCCTGCCAATATAGCCTATAGACCTTGTGTTAAACAACGAACAGTCTGGAATTTTCAAAAGAGCAGGAGACTCCACAGAGGTAGTTTACACACCTCATTTTTAAGCTTATCCCTGACATGACCCCAACGATATGACCATGATGAAACTCCTCTTCTTCATCTGTAGCAGGTGACTCAGTCCGCCTCAACTTCATCAATCGTTCATCGAACTCTATGTGCTTCAAAACCTTTTTGACCTTTGCTTGACGTCACTCTTGGCCAAAGAGCCTGTCGTGCTTGTTTCCTTTGCATCAAAGCAGCATAATATGCCTTTGCATACTCTCTCTGCCAATATAGCCTATAGAACTTGTTTTAAACAATAAACAGTCTTGAATTTTCAAAAGAGCAAGTGACTCCACAGAGGTAGTTTACACACCTTATTTTTAAGCTTATCCCTGACATGACCCCAACGGTATGACCATGATGAAGCTCCTCTTCTTCATCGGTAGCAGGCGACTCAGTCCGCCTCAACATCATCAATCGTTCATCGGACTCTATGTGCTTCAAAACCTTTTTGACTGTATTTCGAGTCCCACAAATTCTTCCATTGATGCCTTCACTAGCAAGTATGATACCTCCTGAGACACGCTGTTGATCTCAATCATAAATTTGTAAACAATCTAAATGGGAAACGTACTAAGACAGCTTATACATTTGACCTCCCGGATACTGATCACTCATGGTAAGAGATGACAACTAGAGCCTCAAGGGACCAAGTCTGACTGATACCACAAGTCTTCTAAATGTAATTACAGAAAACCCCACCTCTTAGCCCTGAAATCTTCAAGCCTCACAACAAAACAAATGGTTTTGAGAAACAAGTTGAAACCCCCAAAATTTTCCCATTTCCAAGATTTTTTCACAGCATAGAGAGCACACTTTGCAGTTAATCGAAGTTCTTTATAAATTCTTTCATCACAATCCATTCTACTATGGGTTTAAGTTTGAGCCCTCTAGATAGCATATACAACCGTGGAACTCCCAATGAGCCCAAGAACTTATACAATATAAGTCACATACATAGCATATCTCCCGCTTGATGCATAATCGGTGTAGCTTGTGTTAGCCGTTGCTAACATCACAATCGTTGTAGCATGTGGCCGTTGCTAACAGAAGCCAACAAGAGTAAAAATCTTACTCAAATGCTATTGGCCAGGCTTTTCAAGGGCCAATAGAAGCCAGCATAGTAAGTGGCAATAAAGGTTGACCAAGATGAGAGAGAGAGGGCTGATTTGTGAAGGCATTATTCCACACACTCACACAAGCTCATGTATGAAGTAAATAAAGTCTATCTCCTTCTCAAGATTTAATTTTGAAAGCTCTTCATCTACTCCAAGCTTGCAAGAAGGGAGGCCTACACCAACAAACTCTTGGCTTGTGATACAAATCCAACCAAGAGACAAGCTCCAATGCATGTTCATCTCCTCTACCATGCTGATTAGTAAGCTACGCTAAGCTATTGTGAGTGACTATATATGTGAGAAGAAATACTTATTTCTCGTAAGAATAATTCTTCTTCCTCTACATCTAGTCTTATACCGTGCTAGTTCTCACCATCTTCGAAGGTGTGTGAGGTCTTGGGTCCGAGTCCGCGAGGGAATTGATGTTATGTATTATCACATGTAAGTTCGGTGCATGAAGCTTACATCTTCATTGCACCAACAAGTTTTTACCAAGGAACACAAAGAATTGTATTGTAGAAAGTATCTCTTAATGGGAGAAGCTATAATACAAATGCCTAATGGAGGGGGGACCAGTCCGTGTAAATCCGATCCTCAATAGTTGTTTCTATATCTATCCCTCTTTCAAGTATTGTTATGCGAAACTAATTAGGTGTTATGCTAATGTTGCTATCTCCAACCAAGCAATGTTCTATGCTCATTAGGAACTTGCTATTAATGAATTAATGCTCACTATGTAAGTTATTTTCCTCTATTACAAGCTATTTAGACCATTAAATGTTGCATTGGTATCAATGTCATAAAAACCTAATATCTACTTTCCCAAATTTTTTTCTCATATTAAACTGATCATTTAATATAGGGAAAATACCAAGGGGAGAAAAGGCTGGATATTAGAAAGGCTGCCAGACCGGTCTCAACAGGCGATCCATAAGAGGGGAACTAGGGATCTAGATGGGGATGGACTGCCAAAGAGAAAACTAATCAATGGAGTTTAAAAGACGTCTAGGTTTAACTCCATTAACACTAGGTTGGTAACCTAACAGGACATAAAAGTGTCCTTTCAGGGTTTTGAAAAAAACCTCCAAAACCATAGTAGATCCACTCATTTTGTAAAATCCTTTCATGAGGTTATAGTTCAAGGCCTACTACACATGGAAAAAATAAGAAACTTGTAAAATTTCTCATCTTTTGGTCACACCAAGCCTCCAAAGTTGATGGACCAGTGCATTTTCATCAAAACAGTCATTTCTTACGTTTTGTTGCATAAAAATAAGATTAGGGATTTTTGTAAGACTTGAGATAAATTCCCTAGTTAACTTCAATGGGTTGGTGATCAGAACATATGATTGCTTATCACTCACTATTTTTTGTTTTGCCAAAATAAATAGGTACAAAAAAGTTGAATTTTTACCATTCTGCAAACATATCATCAAAGTTTCTATAGCCACGCTCAATACAAATAATATATGCATGTTTTCTTAGTTCCCTATTGTCCTTTATGTTCATAAGGAGCCATGGAGCATGTCAAAATAATAATACATCTCTTACCAAGGGGAATCTTGGGGACAAAGATGAACTGTTAAATACAGCAAACATGAAAAAACTGGGTTCAACATTATGAGTTGTAGAATCCCATAGAAACTATTCAATATCTAGCCAAATTTGATCCTTATGACTAGATATGGTTACTACCTACAAAATGCATGTAGTTGTCACAAGAAACTAACAATATTGAAAAATCTATACTTGATATACTAGAATGTTCCGTTTTCTTCTATAATTGAAAAAATCAACCATCGTTGTGTACTATGCAAAATAGGGTATTAGGTGCCCCAAAACTCAAGGAATGTTAGCTTTATGTTACAATATGAGACATACAAAATCAAAAATGCATTTGGATATCATGAAATCCACCAAAAAAATCATAGAAGAGCTAAAATTGGCTAAAAAACAGGATTTGACAATTTTTGTAATTTGGTCATAACTTACAACTTTAATATTTATTTCTCCCTAGAAGCATCAGGACATGTCGAGGACTACTAAAGATAGTTCTCTAGCATTATAGACCTCACAAACATCAATTCTAGAGTGGTATAGTTGAAAAAAGTTTAAAAAAGCCAAAAACTGGACCCGTTTTTTCACACAGTTTAGGTTGTGAAATGTTGTGCAAGGACAATGTTAAAGATGGAATTGATATTCCAAAAAAATGTCGAGTTTTTTTCAGCTCATGAGACAACTTTCTAGATAGATAAAACCTCAAAATCCTTTTTGAAACTCTTGACATAATTCAAGGAAAATGGTCACTTAACAGGACATAAAAGTGTCCCAGGACATAAAAGTGTCCCATTACCAACCTAGTGTTAAGACTTCCATAGGTAAAAGTTCCAACTTTTTAACTCTAGAGGTCATAGGCAATGGGAACTTGGCTTAGTGACTAAAAGCGCTAACTCTAGAAGTCAACAAAAACAATTAGCAAGAAGACAAAGGAAAGGGTGAACTTGGAAGAGGGAAGACTTGGAATCATACACACACACACACACACACACACTACACTTTCCACAAAGCAAATAGGACACATGCCAGGCATGCAGGAAAACCCCCAATTCTTGCCTGAATCCTATTGGATGGACATAGAGGTGGACTAATGAGGGCTCACCTAGTGTAAACTAAATTAATTGCTTATTTTATAAATGATTAAAAAAACAACTTATAAGAAATAGTTTCCCTAAAAGACTATTCGATAGTCAAAAGGCCCAATGAAAATTAAGCAACTCCTAAATTTGCTTAATTTCTATTGGCCAGAAGACTAAAAGGTCCAATAGGAATTTAGATAATTGAGTTTATTATTTGATCATTTACAAAAAGGCGTACAGGGTGTACACTTATCACAAGGCTTTTGATTGGGCCTCTCAAAGGCTATTGGCTAAAATATTCACGGGCCAATAGGAAGCCATCATGAGTAACTGGCATTAGGGGTCAACCAAGATGAGAGAGAGGGCTGATTTGTGAAGGCTTTATTCCACACACGCTCACACAAGCTCATCTGTGAAGTAAAGAAAGTCTATCTTCTTCTCAAGCTTTAATGGAAAGCTCTTCATCTACTCCAAGCTTGTGAGAAGGGATGCTTACACCAACAAAATCTTGGCTTGTGATGAAAATCTAACCAAGAGACAAGCTCCAATGCATGCTCATCTCCTCTACCATGCTAATTACTAAGCTATGCTAAGCTATGATGAGTGATTATGTAAGAATAAATGTAAAATTTCATGGCCTAGTAACTTGTGTGGAGCGGAAAATAGCATAGACATAGTGAGCATTTCATGAGAATAGATTCCTAATGAGCATAGCAAGAGTGCTTGACTGGAGAGAGCAGCAAAAAGCATAACACCTAGTTAGATAGGCATCAACAACACTTCAAAAGAGAGAGAAATTAAGCTATTGACAATAGTTGAGGACAGGATTTACATGGAGCCGTCGGTGCCCCCTCCAAGAGGCTTTGTATTATAGGTTTCCCCCATCAAGGGAGACATTTTACAATACAATACTTTGTGTTCCTTCAATAACTTGATGGTGCAATGAAGATGGAAGCTTCAAGCACCATGAACACACTTATAAAACACAACATCAATTTCCTCATGGTCACAGACCCAAGACCTCACACACCTTCGAAGATGGTGAGAGCTAGTGGGGTATGAGAGTAGATTCAGAGAAAGAAGGAGTAGTCTTACGAGAAAGAATTATATCTCCTCACATAATCACTCATAATAGCTTAGCATATCTTAGTAATTAGCATTGTAGAGGAGATGATCATGCATTGAATCTTGGCTCTTGGTTGGATTTTCATCACAAAGCCAAGAGTTGTTGGTGTAGGCCTCCCTTCTCACAAGCTTGGAGCAGATGATGAGATTTTTATTGAAGCTTGAGAAGGGGAGAGAGTGTCTTCTTGCTTCACACATGAGATTGTGTGAGAGTGTGTGTGATAATTCCCTGTCAAAATCAGCCCCCTCTCTCTCTTGGTTGACCCCTCTTTCAATTTACTCTTGTTGGCATCCCATTGGACCCTGCAAAGCTTAGCCAATCATAATTGAGAAGCATAAGTGATAGCCTTGTGACATGTGTCCCTCTTTCACCTTTTGTGAGAGCTTTAGGTAACTAATCAATGTAATTAAACTCTCATTGGACCCCTTTGTCTTCTTGCCAATAGGAATTAGGCAAGCCATTGGGCTGTTGAATGCTCATTGAACACCTTGGGAGACTGTCCAATAGTCTTCTAGAGAGTTTAATTCTTTTTGGTTCTTTTATCAAGTGTTTTAAAATAAATTAAACTAAATGTACTCTAGCCTAATTCTCATTGGTCCACCTCTATGGCCATCCAATAGGATTTGAATGCATCTTGGGGGAAACTGGGCTAGTGAGCTGACAAGTGTACCCTATTACCTTTGTGTGAAGGGCTTGCAAGAGTGTGTGTGTGTGTGTGTGTGTGTGTGTGTTTATCTCTCATCCCCTACTAAAAGGGCTCGCCCCCTCCCATCTAGGGATTAGCAAAGACTTTTTTTGGTCTTCTCAAAGGCATCCAATTTCCCTAAGGTTTGACAATTGGACTTTACATTGAATTTTGGAAGTCTTAATGGGCTGAACCTTAGGGTCTTTGAAGCCCATTGTTTTCACATTGCTCTTTTGCAAATGCCCCCCCCCCCCTCCCCTTGGATCCCTACTGTGGCCGGTCTTCCAGCTTAACCAATATTCTAGCTTTTTCTCCCGTGGCACTTCCCCATATTAAATGATTAGTTTAATATGATAAAATCATTTAGGAGAATTAGATATTAGTTATTATTATATTACCTCTCTCTTGTAGTCAAAGTCGTCATTGACTATGGGGTAGAGAAGATAAATCCTATTCAGTAGTCCTTTTCCTAGCGGGTAGAGGATCCCTATCTTACCCTATGACATCATTCCAGAATGAATGACTGATCCATTTAGTTCTTGAGAGACTAAGCCACCACAAGCATGTATGCGCGTTAGTCCTATCAATCTTCCATAGTAGAGTGAAAAGCTCTACTTGGTGTTTGGAAGACGTCGTCTCCACAAACTTGATTCTAAGCATGCATCCTACATAACAATTGTGCACAATGAAGAAAAGGAGATTCTTTTAGGACAAAAACTATGTTCATTTTAGAAATTTGTACATTTGCTTACTCTAGGGAAGCATTGTAAGTATTGACAAGGTTTAGGTTATCCTTTAATTGTATGCCTTGCATCCATCTAGCATCTTCAAAAGGATAGTTCTTAAACTTAATATAAGATATCATGGCATAATCTTAATGCCTCTTAATACCTTGCCTTCATACAGGAAAATGGACTCGAGCTGCAGCACCTCTTCTTGGTCTTTGATCTCCGGTGGGTCTTCAATAGTTGGTTCTTGAGGTGGCTCTCCTTTGTAAGTCTTTAGTATATAGTCTCACATGAAAATCATTGTGTATGAGCCAATGATTGGGCAACTTGAGTTGATAGGCCATCTCAGTGATTGATCTAAGAATCTGGAAGGTGCCATAGTACCTTTTTGCTAACTTAGCATAGTACTTTTGGTGTCCCGTAGGATTTTTTCCCATCGTGTGCCTTAATCGAGCCTTGGGAAATTTAAGCAAGACCCAATCATTTTCTTTAAAGGTTTGGACTCTTTTGCGCTTATCAGCAGCAGCCTTTTGTCTTTGTTCTAAGATAGAGATAGCATCCTTAATTTGGAAAGATTCTAGTAGGTCTCGACTATACTCATCTGCAGCGAAGATCTTCCTATGTATCTTAAGTAGCAGGCGACATTTTAATCTTCCCTTAATTACCTTGAAAGGTGCTTTTCCCGTGGAGGTATGTATCTTATTATTGTAGGCACACTCCACTAAGGTTAAGTACTTCTCCCATTAGGACCTTTGGTCTATTTCCGCTACATAGGCATTAGTAGATCAACAAATGTTAGGTTAGCTATTTCACTTTGTCCATCCATTTGGGGGTGATAGGCCAAAGAGAAGTATAGCCTTGTCCCTGAATTCTCAAAGAGACCCTTCCAGAAATTACTGGTCATTCTAGGATCTCTATCGAACACTATGGACATTGGCAAGCCATGGTACTTGAAGATTTGTGATATGAAGAGGGTTGCCATTTGATGGGCTTTGCTGGCCTTTTTGACAGGTATAAAATGAGATTGTTTACTAAACATGTCTACTATCGTCCATATTCTCGTATTCCCATGGATAGACTTAGGCAATCCAAAGATAAAATCCATGGATATGCTCTCCCATGGTGAATTAGGGATTGTCAAAGGTTTAAGAAATCTAGGTTGCTTCCCTCTATCAAACTTTGTCTTTTGGCATACCACACATTTAGAAACATACTCTTGTATGTATGCTTTCATGGTAGGCTAATCAAAATATGTTTCAATCCCTTTTAGGGTAGACTAAATCCCCCTATGCCCCGCATAAGGAGGAGCATGAGATTCATACATTACTTTCTCACATAGTGAGTGAGTAACGCATAGTCTATTGCCATGGAGAAGATAACCATCTTGTAAGGTAAATGATTCCTCTTTTTTCCCTAGTGCAAAGGCTGAAATCACATCTGTAAAATTGGGATGAATAGCTTACTCATCTATCATATAAGATAGATCATTGTGAGTTGCTATGGAAACCGCATTCACTCGGCCGTCTTGAGAGTGCATCGGCTACTTCATTATGCTTGCCAGAAATGTGAGCAATACAAAAATGAAATTTCAAAAAGATATTATCCCACCTCATTTGTTTGTCGGAGAGCTTGGTTTGCATTATGAAGTACTTGAGTCTTTGGTGATCCGTTCATAGAATGAAAGGAGTCCCCAGTAAATAGTGCTTCTGCAAGTCTAAGGCATGTAAAACTACAAGGGGTTCCTTTTCATATATGCCTAGAGCTTGCCCAACAGGGTCGAGCCTTCGACTTTCATAGGCTATGGCACGCCCTTCTTGGAGAAAAACATCTCCAAGGAAATCACCACAAACGTCACATTGGACCTCAAATGGCTTTGAGAGATACGGCAGTGTAACCACAGGTTGAGAGATAAGCTTTTCAAAACCGTTGTTCTCCTTGGCAGACCATGTATACCTAAAATTTTTCTTTGTTAGGTCATGTAATGGTCCCGCGATTTGTGAGAACTTTTCTATGAAGCATCTATAGTATGCAAACATACCTATAAAGCTTATTAGTTGACGAAGATGCCTTGGATTAGGCGATCCTTTTATTACCTCTAGCTTTGATGGATCCGTTTGGATGCCATCTTGAGAGATAATGTGACCTAAAAACTAAATTTCTTGTAAGAAAAACACTTTTCTTTCAATTAACATAAAGTTTATTCTCTTGTAAGACTTGACATACTACTTGGAGATGTTGCTTGTGTTCGTCTAGTGAATTGGAGTAGATGATAATATCATCAAAGAACACTCCAGTAAAGGTTTGGTGAGGCCTGAGTAGCTTCTTTATCAAGCGGTTGAATGTGGTTGGTGCATTGGTCAAACACCAAAAGGCATGACAATGTATTTGTAAAGACCAAAAGTAGTGAAAAATGCGGTCTTTACAATGTCTTGATCAACTATCCTTATTTGATGGTAGCCACTTTTTAGGTCTATTCTACTAAAGTAGGTCGACCCTTGTAGCTTATCAAATAGGTCTTTTACCCATGGAACGAGAAACCTATTTTTGATAGTGATCCTATTTAGTGCTTGATCAACTATCCTTATTTGATGGTAGCCACTTTTTAGGTCAATTATACTAAAGTAGGTCGACCCTTGTAGCTTATCAAATAGGTCTTCTACCCATGGAATGAGAAACCTATTTTTGATAGTGATCCTATTTAGTGCTCTATAGTACACACACATACGATATGTGTCGTCTTTCTTTTGCACTTATAGCACGGGTGAAAAAAATGGAGATGAGCTAGGCCTAGCTAACCATGCCCTTCTCAACTAGCTCATGCACTTGGGGGCATAATCTCCTCTTGTTGAGCTTGAGAAACTCTATAAGGAGGTTTATTAGGTGGTGAACTTCTTGGAAGAAGTTCAATTGCATGGTAATCATTGCCTCGTTAGGAGGTAGTTCACAAGGGATTTCGTCAATTAAAAAATCTTGAAATTCCTTGAGATTATTGGGTAGCTCTAATTCCTTGTGATTATTTATATTTTGTTTTGCTAAAGCATTAGGTTCATTTTGAGAATCTTTAAAAAAAATCATGTACACGGAAATAGAGCTCGTTATTGACTTATTGAAATCTTTAGTATGTACAATGGGTATGGTATTACCTAACTCCTTCACTACAAGAGGTACTTTACATTAGCGACGCTCGCAGTGCGACGCTCAAAAGTGAAAATTCACGATGTCACTGTCATCATTGCTATGGGTGTTGCTATGAGCATCGCTAGTTTATGTGTAACATAGCAACGCTCATAGCGACAACCATAGCGACACCGACGGGGGTAAAAAAATAAACAGAGAGCGCCCGAAAAGTCAGATCTAAGATCTGAGTTTTCGACGCTCAAGCAAAGAGGTAACCCGCACTCTCCCTCTCTCTCTCTTTATTCTCCACATACACAAACACACACACACTCTCGTGTTCCCTTCCCCATTATCTCTCTCTCTCTCTCTCTCTCTCTCTCTCTCTCACACACACACACACACACACACACACACACACACACACACACACACACACATGCATAAACAAAGAATGCATACACACACACATTGAGAGAGGAAAAGAGAAAGAGAGAGAGAGAGAGAGAGAGAGAGAGAGAGAGAGAGAGAGAGGAGAAAACAAAGAGAAAGAAAGAGAGAATAAATAACCAAAGAGAGAGAGGGGGAGAAAACGAAAGGGAGAGGTAAGGAGAGAAAACAAAGAGAGAAAGAGATTAGGTTAAAATTTAAATTAGATTAGGTTAGATTACATTTAGATTTATGTTTATGTTGAGTTTAAGATTAGGTTAGATTTAGATTTATGTTAGATTACATTTAGGTTTAATTAGGTTAGATTAGATTAGATTTAAGTTTATTTTGAGTTAGATTTATGTTAGATTAGATTTAGGTTTATTTACGTTAGATTAGATTAGATTTAGGTTTATTTTGAGTTTAAGATTAGGTTAGATTTAGATTTACGTTAGATTAGATCTAGGTTTATTTAGGCTAGATTAGATTAGATTTAAGTTTATTTTGAGCTAGATTTATGTTAGATTAAATTTATGTTAGATTAGATTTAGGTTTATTTACGTTAGATTATATTTACATTAGGTTTAGATTTACGTTAAATTAGATTAGCTTTAGGTTTATTTTGAGTTTAAGATTAAATTAGATCTAGATTTATGTTCGATGGACTAGCTTTTTTTAGATTTTAGTGCATGTCAATGAAGGTGTGCTTTGTCCAAAGAGCAAACACTAGTTACACAACAATATGTATATTCCCATCAGAATCTGACACCTATTAACTCACATACTAACCATATTCAAGTATCCGCGAATCACCACATGTTCAATTAGGTTAGATTTAAGATTAGATTTTGGATTGAGTTTTTATATTAGAGTCTACCTTCGAGATCACGATAAAAAAATTAGAGTTAGACGAACGGTGATCCCTCTCTTCCTCTCTACGGATGCGACCTTAAGCTGGAAAGCTTTCAATGGCATGATACTCAGATTGGAGACCAACATGTAATGTGCTAAGTAATCCCTCGAACAAATATCTATTGTGAAAAGATGTTAAGGTGTTGTGAAATGCTACAGCTAGAGAAGAGGCAAAGGGGTTTTGTCGACTAGATGCACTATCATGTAGGCGTGGGCGTGTAGATTTCTTGTACCCACAAATATAGGCATTGATCAATAAAGAAGAGATTATAACTAGGTGGTTCTGATCTTTGTGCACCTCTAGACCGATGTGTATGGAGATTGGATATGAGTAGAATGTGAGGTAGTTTACAGTATGAACAAAGAGAGAGAGAGAGAGAGAGAGAGAGAGAGAGAGAGAGAGAGAGAGAGAGAGATAAAAGATAGAGGATGCCAATAGAAGATTAAATTTTTTGTCCAAGTTATAAGGTTTTTACCCTCATTTTGAGTAGTGATGAGGATGTGGGGCCGTCCAACCGAAACACCTATCTCTCAACGAGGATCTTATGTCCTTGTTATCAATGCAAGCATGCTGTTTCTTTGCAGCACATTCACGAATTTGGTGAGTTTGATCCATCTATTATAGATCAAGTTGTTGCCAATTATAACTCGTTGGACTCTAACGCTGACCAACAAGCAAAAATCTTGCAACCCAATAGACATATTCGCTTGCGCTTTGGTCAAGCAGCATATGTGAGGCCACAAGATGTAGCCTCTGACAGCTGGAGGGATGATCATGCATACCACATTCCCAACGAGGCAATGTTTGAGCCCAAGATCGATGAAATGATCGAGACAATCATGGATTCATAAAGGCTTATTTATGATGATATGAAAAGTGAAGCCGATACACCATTGTATGATGGAGCACTTGTGTTTAGATTGAAGGCGCTCTTGGTTCTTCTCAACATGCAGACAAAGTTTGGATGGAGTGACAGTAGCGTCACAACACTTTTCAGGTGATCTATTTCAATGTGTTTACTTTAATAAAAAACTCTAGATGTATAATGATCTGATAGATTTTTACACAATTGTACCGTATTTTTTCTGCTGTGTAGATTGCTCAAAGAGCACATACTGCCAGTTGATAATGTGATGCCAGATTCCAGAGAGGAAGCAAGAAAGATCTTGTGAAACTTGGGAATGGATTACAATTCGACTTACGCTTGTCTTAGCGACTGCATTCTTTTCAGAGGGGAGTACATAGACATGGAGAAGTGTCTGAAATGTGACTCCGAGAGATATCGAGTAGATCTCCATGGAACAAAAATTCCACAAAAGGTTTTTCAACATTTTTCTCTACTTCCTCGCATCAAGCATTTCTTTGAATGTAAGTCCATGGCTGCCCTAGCATCATGGCATGAGGAGAATAAATCTTCGGATGGTGTGCGATGGATTCCTATAGATTGTGTATCCTGGAAACATATAGATGGAACATGGTCGGATATTGCCAGGGAAGCTCGAAATTTGCGCCTAAGCCTAGCTATGGATGGCATAAAACCATTTGATCAAAGATCAACATCTTACAGTGTATGGCCCATTGTCATCGTCAACTACAACATTCCCCCGCGGTTGACTACGAAGAAGGGGCACCTATGGCTAAGCTTGATTGTGTTGGGGTGGTGTAAAGTGAAGAATATAGATGTGTATCTTTGTCCACTATTGGAAGAGCTACAACAATTGTGGATTGTCATAGAAGTGGTGGATATGAGCCGACACACAGGTCGATGGAATGCTTTGATCAGAGGCATTCTAATGTGGACCATGCATGACTATCCCGGACTAATAGAATGCTCAGGTGATTTACACTTAAACTCAAACATTGTAAATCTTAATTTTTCTCAAGCTTATCTATTATCATGTGTATACATGCAGGGCTTCAAACAAGCCGATACAGAGTATGCGTCACATGTGGACCTAGATTGACTGTACGTTGAGCGCCCTCATTGAAGAAGAAAATCTACGAAGGTCATCAAGCGTATCTTCCAAAGAATCATGTGTTACGCAATGGCTTTTTGGGAAGAAATCCACCGAGGATGTCTGCACAAGCATGGTTAGAGTAGAAGGAGATGTGTGATAACGGTTTGCCCCCAGGGATGAAGAGACTCTCTCTATGGTACGAGTTACCATATTGGCCATGACTCATGATCAATGACTTGCTCGATCCAATGCACATATTCAAGAATGTGAGTAATCTGCTATGGGACCATCTAACTGGCAAGAAAGATACTTTGGGAGCCAGGGTTGACCTTAGAAATGTGAATCGTATGGAGGCAATATTGGTCGCACACAACATCCGATGGATCGATAAAACTCCCTAAAGCGCCATGGATTTTCAATGGAGCCCAAGAACGCAAAGTAAAAGAGACCATTTGATCTATGCGGACCCCCATTGGCATAATGCACTCGCTTCAAACATGTTTTACTAAAGAAGGAAAGCTTGTACCGGTTTGACGTCACATGACTGGCATAAAATGTATCAAGTATGTTCATAGTGGAATATATCATAGTGGGAATTGTGTAACAAATTTGTGTGTGGACTTTAATATCATTGTTGCACATGTTTTGCAGTTTATTTTACCGGTGGCCATTGAGGGATGTTTGTCTCTTGACGTCCGTAACACAATCTACAAACTTGCAAAGTTGGTGCAATGGATCTCACAAAAGGAGATCAACGTAGACTCCATACCATTAGCCAAACTAAACGCTGTGGAGGTTGTGTGCATGTTTGAGAAACACTTTCCTACTACCATGCTAACCATTCAGATGCATCTTCTTGTTCACATAGTTGATGAGGTGGAAATAGCTGGCACAGTACATTCCAGATGGATGTTCTTTTTAGAACGTTTCATGAAAACACTCAAGGGATATGTGCATCAAAAGGAACGTCCAAAGGGTAGCATGGCAGAAGGTTGGCTGCTATCAGAGTCCCTAGTGTACATTGGATAGTGGCTAGAAGGATTTGATAAAGCCCGGGACATGCTATGGTGAACCATAAATGATGAGCGCATATCTAGGATTGTCATGTGCAATCTCGGTGTCGAGAAGAAGATGATGGAATATCTAGAGGCTAAAATCAACCAATTTTGCATGCTTCACAATCCAGTGATGCAAAAGTGGATTTCACAATATGAGGATGCAAAGCAAGAGTGACAAAGGGCACGAATCAAGTGGAGACAGGGAACACGACCATCGATGCACTATTCAACGGGTCTAGAGAGCCTACCAACATTCATGAGCTTAAGATGGTTGCACAACCAATTGAAAAGCGCACATCAGTGCGGTGAAGAAGTGATTGAGGAGGAGTGGGAGTACTCTTGGGGTTACATGACCAAGGTAAGTTTGCAATGTACAACTAGTGACTTTCTAGATGTTTGAACGGCCACTCATAATCGTTGTTGGTTGTAGTATAAGTCATACACAGTAACATGGTGTAAAGGTTGACATTTTAGGGTGGAACGGATCGACAAAAAGCATTTTACTCAAGATTGTGGAATCGTGGAAAAATTTGAACAGTCTAGTCGATGACGGTCCTCTGATGCAGATCATGTGGTGGCGGAACTCACTTACTTTGGCACGCTACAAGAGATTTCGAGGATCGATTATTAAGGATTTTTTGTCGACTTCTTCAACGTGCAATGGTTCAAGATAATCATGGAGGGTCGCAACGCTACTGTGTGTAGAGGAGAGTCTGATTTTCTTGAGGTGGATTCAACTAAAAATGGACTGACCTAAGAGACGCTTTCGTACTACCCGAGCATTGTGAACAATTAAGTATGTAAATAGTTAAGTAAGTTATGTAAGTTCTCATGTTAGTTATGTAAGTTGAGCATTGCTTGGAAGGTCTCATGTAAGTTATGTAGCTTTGGCAGGTGATATTTCATCCTATAAAGTCTGTATCAAACTGGTGGTACATCATAGAGGTAGCCCCTTGTAGTGCACGGACGTATGAAGGCTACCATGTACCAATCACAGCGGCATCAATGGAGGATATCGGAGAATATTCTCAGTCAGAAGCCACTCAGGTGCTTCCAGACGAGCATCAAGCTGCTACTCTCTATGGGGTGCATGCAGAGGATCTACAAAATGAGACGGAGGACATCTGTTTAAAAGGAGAGCTCTATATAGATATAGGAAGTTATGCTGAGCTTTGCGAGGATGAGAGAGAGACCCCTTAAAGCCATAAATATTGTATTTGAACAATTTTGCTCCGTTTTATAATATATATTGTATTCACGTGGCTTTTTGTCCGTTTTTGTCTATATGCATCATTGCGTCATTGTATTTAATGGTCTTTGTGTCCACTCCAGGTACGTATCTCTAGGTATGTTCTCACAAGTAGGGACGACGAGCACTACGCTCCGAGTGAGATGGAGATTGAAGTTGCAATCGTGAAGGCTTGCTCAATATAGATGTTGCTCATCCCACCGCTAGATCTAGTTGATCGGGTAAAAGAGACACTAAGAAGCACTACTACTGTTTCTTAGCATCTCTTATACCCTATCAATTAGATTTAGTGGTGGGGCAAGCAACTTCTATGAGCAGACCTTTGTGATGCAGCTTCAATCTCCATCGCACCCGAAGCGCAGTGCTTTTACAAATTCACAGAAATTCAACAAAATCTCTCTGCACAGGAATCCCTCCCCCTTTATGAGTCCTCTCTCTCTCTTTCTCTCTCTCTCTCTCTCTCTCTCTACTTGTCCATGTTTTCTTCTCCATTCATTCAATATTAAGATTAAATGTTCATGTGTTTAATGCAGGTATGGATGATGATGAGTTTCTTTCTTCTTTGTCACCCCAGTAGAGGTAGTGGTACGTGGAGTGTCATTGCTCTGGAGCACCATCACGTGTTCCTGTTATGAGCGCATATAGAACTAGAAGAGAGCAAGAGGAGGAACTCACAATGTACAAGAACTTGGATTTGATGATAAGCTTAATATTGATTACAAGACTTAATACTTTATTAAGAGATCTAGATACAAGACTTGGATTACATGACTTGAGTACAAGACAAGGCTCGATTGCAAGGACAAGACTTGAACTTAAGGACTAGAAGAGGGATTTCCTCATAGGAGCCTCACAACTGGTGTTGGCAAGACTGAGGGGCTTGTGGCCTAAGACCCCTATTTATACTAGTGCTTGAGGAGGTTACTTGAGAAGGTTAGAACTTTCTCGGTTCTAGCTACTTGAGGAGGTTAGAATCTTCTAGAACCTTCTTGATTCTTCTTCAACTTTCTAGAGCTTTCCAAAAACTTTTAGATTCTTTCGGAATCTTCTCCAAGCGTCTAGAAACTTCTTGATCCTTCTAGCTTTTCTAGAACCTTCTGGATCCTTCTTCAACTTTCTAGAGCTTTCCAGAAACATCTAGATTCTTCCAAAATCTTCTCCATGTTTCTAGAAACTTCTAGAATCTTTTAGAATCTTCTAGGTCCTTCTTCTAGATCCTTCTAGCGATGATGTAGGCAACGACATAGACAATGATGCAGGTAACGACTGACATTAACCCCTCCTCTAGCGACCAGTTCCATGAGGAGCAGTGGTGTTCCTTGAGTCGGGCTTCCATGGATGTTGTTGATGGAACTCTTGGACTTTGGGAGATGCATGCTGTAGATTGTGTGCTGGCTCCCAGGTTCGTTCACTAACATCATAGCGTTTCTGATGCACCAAGTACTGTAACCTTCCAAGCAAAACTCAAGAAAGTAGTACTTTCTCGACCTCGTATTCGTCATGTCCTTGAATCTTAACCGGAGGAGGTGGTTGTAGGGCTCTTCTTGGGATCTTAGATGTGTGACAAGGTACTAGAACTGAGACCTAAAAGACCGGATGGATTTTCATGGATGAGGGCAATCGGAGTTGATAGGTGACTGGATTGATTTGACGGATAATTTTAAACGGACCAAGCCTTTGATAATCAAGATTTTGACAGGGACGAGATGAACGCAGATCACGTCGAAGAAGCCACACTTTATCCCCTTCTTTGTATTTTGGATGCTTCATGCGATCGAGATCTGCACTTTCCTTATACTTGGATTGAGCTTCTTTGATATGAATTGTAAATTCAATTGTGAATTGCAGATAATTGTTGTGTAAGATGAATAGCAGCTAGATTCTTGACTTGACAGTGTCTATGGATATCCTGTTTGGGATGTTGACCATAATTAGCAAAGAATGGAATGTGGCGGGTGGAGGCATGAAAACTGTTATTATAGGAGAATTCTGCTAGCGGTAGGAGCTCGAACCAATTATCTTGGTGATAATTGATAGTACAGCGGAGATATTGTTCCAAAACTTGATTTAGTCTCTCTGTTTGTCCATCACTTTGTGGGTGATTAACTGAAGAGAGGTTGATTTGTACTCCGAGTAGCTTGAATAATCTTTTCCAAAAGCTAGAGATGAATCGTGGGCCTCGATCAGAAACTATGTCATCCGGTTATCCGTGATAACGATAGATATGTTGTAGAAAGAGTTTGGCCGTACCTTTGCCAGTGATGGTTTTAGTGGTTGGAATGAAGTGTGCCATTTTTGTAAACCAATCCACGACTACTAAAATGGAATCGAATCCTTGTGACAAGGGTATCTCTGCAATGACATCCACGGAGATGGATGACCATGGTTTGGTTGGAATGGGCAAGGGATAAAGTAACCCATGAGGACGATGACGAGGGGCCTTTGATCTATTGCAAGTGTCACAAGTGCCTACATACTCCTTGACAAGCTTCCACATTTGAGGCCACCAAAAGTCACGGGAGAGAAGCTCAATTGTCTTATTAACCCTAAAATTCCCTTCTGATGAAAGTTCATGCCGTTGCTAAAGTACCTCCAAGCGTATTGGTCCTGGCGGAATATAGAGAAGACCCTTATAGTAAATTAGTCCATCACTTTATTAAAAGTCCTCATTAACCTCTTGTCCTTGTAGTTGTTGTCTGATATTCTGAGTAAGTGGGTCTTTGACAAGTTGCGTCTTCACCTTAGAAAGAAAAGTAGAATCCTCAGGAGCTTAGCTCATGGTGGCATTTAGTTGAAGCTGCAAAAGTTTCAAAATCACTGACTCTTATTGATCAAATGTTGCATTGCCTTCTCTAGGTGCAAGGTATGATCTTTTTGATAAGGCATCTAGCTTAGCTTGTTGACGGAGGTCTATAAGAGATAAGAAAATCAAACCTTGATAGGATACCACTCCACCTGGCTTGGCGACGATTCAAGACACGGGATGTCATGAAGTATTCCATATTCTTGTGATCTGTAGAGACAGTGATCTTATGAGGAGCTCCTTCAAGTAGGTGACGCCAAGTGTCAAAGGAGTCGATGATTGCTAAGAGCTCTTTGTCATGGATTTCATAATTGATTTCTGCATCTGAGAACTTGCAGGAATGAAAAGCCACTGGATGTACTCGACCATCCTCTCCTATTTGGGATAGAATAGCGCCAAGGGCAAAATCTGAAGCGTCTGTTTCTAGGATGAAAGGCTTTGTAGGATGATCTACATGAATTAGAATGGGTGCGGTCATGAAAGCTTGCTTGAGAGTCTAAAATGCTTCGTGGCCTCTGAGTCCCAAAAAAACTTATTATGGCCTGTCAACCTTGTGAGTGCTCTAACCACCTTGGAGTATCCATGTATAAAGGTACGATAAAAATTTGCAAATCCGAGGAAACATTGAATATATCTTACCGAGGTGGGTGTCTCCCAATCAAGGATGGTTTGAACCTTCTTTAGATCCATGGAGATTCCCTTTTCAGAAATTACATAACCAAGAAATTGCACCTTAGATTGATGAAAAGAGCACTTCTCCAACTTTGCATATAACCGTGATGCACAAAGCTTTTCAAGCACTAATCGTACATGGTGCTCATGCTCTTCTTGATCCTTGGAAAATATCAAGATATCATCCAAATATATTACCACAGAATAATCCAAATACTCCTGAAAGATATCGTTCATTAAATGTTGAAAAACAATTGGGCATTTGTGAGACCAAATGGCATGACGGTATATTCAAAGTGGCCATACCTTGTCCAAAAGGTTGTTTTCCATTCATCACCTTCTTTGATTCTGACTAGGTTGTAAGCACCATGAAGATCTATTTTTGTTAATATTCTTACCCTGCCAAGGCGCTCAAGAAGCTATGGGATCAAGGGAAGGGGATAGCAATTCTTGACGGTGATCTTGTTTAGGCCCCTATAATCCACGCACATCCGGAGAGTTCCGTCCTTCTTTTTTACAAAGAGTATTGGAGCTCCTGTTGGGGACTTTAAATGTGGTATGAACCCCTTAGCAAGACTCTCATCAATATTTTTCCGTAATTCTACCAAATCATCTTGAGATAGCTTGTATATTGGGCCAAAAGGGGGTTGGGTTCCCTCCTGAATCTCTATAGCACAATCATAGGGTCGATGCTCCGGTAAGAGGTGTGCATTCTTCTTCTCAAGAACATCATTTTAATCTTGATATTGATGTGGCAATGCCTCCATGATTTTTGTTGTCTACGTGTCAATTGGTGTTGCAAATATCAAGAAAGCTGGATACTTTTTGGTTGCACGCATGAAGACCTTGGCTCCAAGATATATAGGCCTATTATGCCTTCCCTTCTTGTTTTGGACTTTTTGTGGTTCAATTCTCCAAGCCCTCCAATCGATGTCCGGATTATGTAATTCAAGCAACGGTAGCCCAATAACAATGACTGCTTGGGCTTTGTATAATATTGAACGCTATTCTTGAAACATGCTCCTGCAATGTTACTTCTATGGGGGGAGTTTCATACCTGACTTCCCCTAAAGCAAGGGGAAAACCATCAATGACTTCTGCAGTTGTTGGATTAGACTTCTCCACAAGTGGTATGCCTTGTTCTTTTGCAAATTCTTTGTCCATGAAGCCCACTGTAGTGCCTGAATCTAGTAATGCTTTACAATCCATGTGCCTACCAGCATATGGATCTTGATTGGTAGCATAAAACTTGAAGTGGAATCATCGAGAAGAAAGAGACCTTCTTTTGCTTCTCTTTTGTCCAACTGGTCGGTCTCTATTGGGGTCGGACGCCCATGTTTTCCAAACACGTTGAGGCCATTGCACCATGAACCTTCATCCTTCTCTTCCTTGGACACTGTTGAACCATGTGCCCCTGCTCTCTGCAATACATACATAAGCCATTAATGCATCGCCTTTGCTTCTCCTGGGCTGAGAGAGGTTGAAACCGTGCTGATTCAATTTGCATGGACTCAATGCTTGATCCATGGCCCTGTTGAGGTGTGTAGTCATTATGTGTCACTTTTGTTTGGGGTCACAATGGTGCCCCAAGACACCTCTCTTGTCTCCTCTCAAATAGTAGATTATCATATTCTATTGCTTGAGAGATGAACTCTCTTAATGTGTGAACCTTTGGCATAGTCAATAAAAGATCTTTTACGTCATCCTTTAATCCCCACCGAAATTGGCTAATGAAATATTCCTCGTGCCAGGTCAAATCACAAGTGAGTTGTTGAAATTCGGATGCATAGACAGATGCAGGTCTTGATCCTTGGCGGAGATTTCTAAGTTTGGTTTCATCAACCCTTGCTCTATCAGTATCCTCAAAGGTTGCAGAGAACTCGAGCACAAAAGCTTCAAAGTCATGAAGAAGAGGAGATTCGTTTTCAAGTAAGGGAGCAAACCAAGAGAGATCCGTACCCAAGAGGAGGGTCCCAATAAGGCCTACTTGAGCGGCATCATCTGGATAACGCTCTCGTTGCATTCTAATGAAGAGACACACTTGTTGGAGAAAACCTCTAAACTTTGATCTAGTCCCATCAAATTGTTCAGGCATGCTAACCTTTGGCTCCTTCTTATGTTGTTGAGAATAGCTAGATCTTGCAGCTTGTGCTTGATGTGTGCTTATCTCTTGAAGCTCTTGAATTTGACGTTGAATATTTTGCAACACCGATCCCAAGATTAGGGGTTGCCCTGCTTGAAGTTGCGTGTTACTCTAGCGAAGTTCTTGTAACTGAGCTTGGATGCTTTGCAATGCGTTGATGACACCTTCCATCATCGGCTCCGTGATGGCTTAGAAGATTAAGAGATGGTAGTCTTGCCAAACTATTATGAGCGCGTATAGAACTAGAAGAGAGCAAGAGGAGGCGCTCACAATGTACAAGAACTTGGATTTGATGATAAGCCGCTAATATTGATTACAAGACTTAATACTTCATTAAGAGATCTAGATACAAGACCTCGATTACATGACTTGAGTACAAGACAAGGCTTGATTGCAAGGATAAGATTTGAAATTAAGGACTTGAAGAGGGATTTCCTCATGGGAGCCTCACAACTGGTGTTGGCAAGAGTTAGGGGCTTGTGGCCCAAGACCCGTATTTATACTAGTGCTTGAGGAGGTTACTGAGGAGGTTAGAACTTTCTAGGTTCTTCTTGAGGAGGTTAGAATCTTCTAGAACCTTCTTGATTTTTCTTCAACTTTCTAGAGCTTTCCAGAAACTTCTAGATTCTTTCGGAATCTTCTCCAAGATTCTAGAAACTTCTTGATCCTTCTAGTTCTTCTAGAACCTTCTAGATCCTTCTTCAACTTTCTAGAGCTTTCCAGAAACTTCTAGATTCTTCCGGAATCTTCTCCATGTTTCTAGAATCTTCTAGATCCTTCTTCTAGAGACTTCTAGCGATGATGTAGGCGATGATGTTAGCAGCGGACTGACTCTCAAGCATCCAGGACAGTTCCTACTCCTCTAGCGTCTACCTCTGTTTTGGAGCATTCAGCGCGCTCCAAAGCTTCGATGTCGACGAGACAATCTTCAGACTTGTCTAGGCACCGGTGCTCTAGTGGTGGTGGTGGTGGTGGTGGTTGTTGTCGGTATGCCGTCGCCGATGCCTCGACACCACCTTGTGTTCGATGAGGCTCTTAACCCTCCTCTTCTTTGCCCTCCCGAGCCTTGCTATATGTATAAACAACCATTTGTAATGTTGTTTAGCAGTACTTGTACCTGAACAAGTCATTCTAAGTATCCGACAATTTTGGCCATCGAAATAACTCCTGATACGTCATGCTAAAAATAGTCTAGAAAACAGATTTGACCGGCACCTAGGGACTTTGTCGTGACACATATTTGAAATAATGGGCGCCCGTGTCAGTCCAGAGACTCATATTCTCCACATGTGGAATATGTCTCATGTAAGGATGTTTAAAAAAGAACATCCTTAAAGTACAAGGTGTACTTGTGTGTGGAGGTAACTCTTAACACTCTGCGACAAGAGTGAGAGGGACCCTCATTCATTGCTCCACACTGGCTAAACGGAACTCCTTGCGTTCCTAGACCATGTTGTATCCCATGTGATGACATGTGCCAAATTGAATCCGACAAGTGGATTCATAACATCATAATGTACTTTGGACGCTACGGCCCAAAATACTTGTTTCGACATGCCCTTGGCATGGCCCTGGGGATTGAACTAAAAATTCAGTTACCCGTATTCAAATGCACAAGAATACATCTCCCACCTGTGAAAAAAAACAAACAACATTGCACTAAAAACCTTGGGTGTTGCCTTCGCAATCCAAACACATTGGGTAGAATCTACGTAGTCAAACCCCTTGGTAAGACCCTTTGTAGAAACTGCTCAACTAGCAGGTAACGGTAACCAACCTAGTTAACCGTGTACAGAATAATGAGAATCAACTTGGAAAGTTGAATTTTTCCGTTGTCGCATGGTAGATTGCAAAATTCTTTCCTTGAAAGTATAACGAGAATAGATGAAATTGTGATCCGCAATGCGGATGGGGTGATTTAGTAAGCGCCCGTTGGGTCGTACCCCAAAAATGTGATGCCAGAGACACTCATAGTGCTATAGAGACAACAAGAAATCCACACAAGTGAGATGCCTAGCTCGTATCAACAGCCATGCTATCTCGATTGTTTGCTACCTCTAGACTCCATTGTATAGAGCAGCTGATGTAAGTGCAAGAGTATCAAAAACTCAACTTGAGCATCGCACTAGAAACATATAGTGCAAAAATGACACCCTAATCCTCTGAAATGACAAGACTCTTGCTCATCCATTAACGTTGATGTATTTGATGTGTACTCCACTGGGCAGATCTGTTGGATCATAAGAACAATCTTCAAGGAATGCCAATAGTTGGGTCCTACCCAAAATCTGACAATCGCTCTTAGCTAGTCCGTGTGTGGCTCCTAGCTCTTACGGCAATTAGTGTTCAATCGATAAAGCGGTGAAAACTAATGTGAATGGCATCTTGGCCAATTTTTAGCTGAGAGTTAGAGTACCTTGGCTCATGATGACTCCCAAACAAAACATGTATCAAAAGCTTCTTAGAAAGTTTTCATTATTCTTGAGAGAAATAAGAAAGAGAGAGAGAAGAAGAGCATGTTGGGCTGAGGAAATTTCTTATGCCTGATTTGCAGCTTAACCTATAAGCATACAACAATATGTCTGTATGACGCTCTCATCCAGAGAGGCAACAGAAAACACAAGTCAAATCTTGACCATCTATCGTGTATGGGTCGCGACTGTATGAGGATGACTTGAATAGGGCACTTTGCCGGTGAATCTAGTCAACATTTTAGGTTCCTTTTAGTGGTTTTGTGCGTTGACAACAACCACAAATTTAAACAATCCAGAACTTAATCTGTCCGTGACTGAGTGTCTGGTGTGATAGCGGAAGCGTAATCTCGGAAACTGTGGAATTCATGCCACCTTGTTAGCATGCCTTGCATAAAGATTTTTAAGCCCTTGGCGAGAGTGATGGCCTCAAACGTGAGAGTCAAAACCATTAGTGCCTTGCACAGTTTAAACTCGTAGAGATTTTGTGAGGTGATATCTCCTATTTTTCCAGTTTTTCAAACATGTGTGCCACTACCTGTGATTCCAAAGCATTCGGCAGTACCTTGGCACAAGGGAGAAGCCTTGCTTCATGTAAAATTTTCAAAGAACTTTGCTTTACACAAAAGCATTAATTTCCAATGTAAATGTATAAACATGCAAAAATAAACAATATTGAACATGGTCTAACCTGGTCATCCTGCTGTAACCAGTTGTCTGGAGATGTCGGAAGAAAAGAGCTCGCTCAAATGTAGATCATAACCATCTCTGTTGTGCGAGAGAAAGTTGGCTTGAAATATCCTGCAAGCATATGGAGAAATCCCCCAAAGGAATGTGCTCATAGCATACGCCAAACGGGGGAAATCTCAACTTAAGAGTTGTAGATTGAAGCCTTGCTTCACATAAATATGTTTGTGCTGAAAGCCTATGGCGGTAGATACCATAACAAAAAGAATCGACCGTGTCAAGCAATTTCAATTGAAATTAACCAGTATTGTGTGGTAAGCATCCTTTGTCAGCGTATAAAACCCATGACAAAGAGTTGGCCATGCCGAGGAACTTGCTTCCTTCTTCAAGTCCAGTAAGAGGCCATGCATGTCTCCTTGAGATATTAAAAAACAAGCCCTTGCTATTAATGTATGCAACAAAATTTGTGTGCGTATGTGATGTCAGAGGCCGTGCCTGTGCTTGGAGTGGAAAAAAGTGCATTACCTTTGATGCATGTTAGATATATGCAGTAGAGGTGATGCATATTCCATCTAGGTCAACTGCTTCATAAGAAATTGTTGTTGTTACATCAATTCATGGTCGACGATCAAAAAAATGTATGGTAAGTGCATCATGACATTCGCATACATTACCTTATGTAGAGATACGACCAGAATTGTGTAACCAGTTTTGCAGATGACAGTAAACAAAAATCAACTGCGTTCCTTCTTAAGTACACCTGCCGACCAACCTTGCCGACCCCAAAAATTAAATGATATGGAAGCAGTAAGAAAAACAAGAAATGATTTTCTAAATACAGTTGCTTGGTGCAATAGACGATCTACACGTGCTATTAAGGGCCTTTCCCGATGCACAAGGAAAGTGGACATAATGACCATGGGCATACTTGACCCATAGGTAGTCTCGCAGGGAAACATAGCCAAGATTAGCATAATTACATGTTTCTGCAATACTCCTACACACATAAAACTATGAAAACTACAAGAACGTGAAATTGCGAACCTGACAATCCTTTTTTGTCTCTGTCCGAGGTCAAGCACTTTCTTCACCATCGATGCCTTATGTGACGTCTGATGAACTTCTGCATATGTCCTTGTGAAATACTTGCCTCAACATTCTTGATCGTGTTTAGATGCCTTACTTCCTACTGCAGAGGGCCTTGCCCGAGTTGCACCAAGAGGATTGCATGCTTTGCCTACATGCCCTTGCATGGCACAATTACGGCAGTCTTGCATGGTGTTGCATGCATGTGGTCTTATATCCGTGAATTCCATCATAAAAGCGTATGAAGATGATGCGATGGAGGATGATGAATTCGAACATGATGAAGCCAACGCATCCACAAACGACAATTTAGTTTCTCTCTTTATTGATTTAGGAGCCATGGGCTTAGAATTGGATGATGCCTTATGTAGGGATATTTTGAAAGATGATTCATAAACATTTTACAGTTATGAAGTTTTTTGGTCGTGCAATCCATTCATCTATCTCTCCCCCCTTCCTTCCTCTAATTTTTTGAACATGCTCAATTATGTTAATCAAGTGACAGTGATTATTTTAGCTATAGATAAGTGTAATCTTATTATCACCTCTCTCTCTCTCTCTCTCTCTCTCTCTCTCTCTCTCTCTCTCTCTCTCTCTCTCTCTCTCTCTCTCTCTCTTTTCTTTTTAAATTTGAAAATTTCATACATTATTCTTTAATTTTTATTGAGAGGAGGGAAACACCAAAATTTGAAGGGGGGGGGGGGGGTGGGGGGGGGGATATTTAAGCCTGAATTTGAAAGTTTAGGCTCTAATTTTTTTTTCAAAAATAAAGGCAATAATAAAAGCGGTAATAGATGAGTCAATAAACGCGGTAATAACCACAAAAACACTCGTGGTAATAGTTTAAATTGAAAAAAAAACCCGCCTTCCTCTCTCTTTCTTCTCCAACTAAGTTTGGACCTTCTCTCTACAAAACGCGGTAAAATAGTATGGTAAACACTTAGAGATTTTCATAGTGTGTTACGTTCCAGGCATCCCCTTTCTCTGTCAACATGGATTGAATGTTAGGAATCGAACATGCTGAAGACTTGGGATTGGATTATTTATTCATTCAAAGCTTATGACCGCCTTGAATGGTCCTTTATCTTACATAGCTGGAAAAGATGGGCTTTGGAAAGGGGTTGATCCGATATGTAACCACTTTGTTTGGGCATGCTAGAGCGAGAGTCTCACTTAATGGAGCTCTGTCTGAATTCTTTGAGCTCAATAGGTCTATTAGACAGGGCTGCCCCTTGGCCCCCCTTCTGTTTGTTGTCAGTGCAGATGGCCTCAACTACCTGGTCAAAGCGAAGATGGTGCAGGGTAGTATCAAAGGTATTTCCTTGCCAGACAGTGATAACCAACAATGTCTTTCTTAATTTGTTGATGACACAAATGCCTTGCTAAGAGACGACGATAACTCCCTGCTAGAATTCTGATCTGCAATGAAAATCATTTGCTCTGCTTCTAGTTCAAGAATCAATCACAATAAGACAAGGGTCAGATCCTCTCAGTCCCCGCTGCCGAGTTGGATTCTCAGTCAAGGGTGCTCTACTATAACAGAGGGTGAAGTCTTTAGGCTGCTAGGCATCCCCTTCGGATTCAAGGTCTCCCCAAGACAAAGGTGGGATTGGGTGCTAGAATGTTTCAGGGCCAAGCTAGAAAGATGAAAAGGCTTCCAAGGCTCTCTCGCTAGAAGATTCGTTGTAATTAATCAATTTCTTTCATATTATATTTTGTTCTTTCTCAATTGCTGGCGTCCTCCTAACTCTCATCTGAGCATCATAAGAAAATACTGCAGGAGCTTCCTTTGGCGAGGTTATCCATTTAGGAAAGTTGCAGCCAAAGTACGATGGGATATTAGTTGTCTTCCTGTTGTAAAAGGGGACCTAGGAGTGAAAAACATTAACAAGTGGGTAGATAAAATCACCGTCAAACTCCTCATCCGTGCCCTAGAAGATACCGATCAGGAATGGGATCTCCTCCTGTTTAGGAAAATAAATAACTTTGCTCTGGCTAGCTAGAAGCCATGGCAGAAAATGAGTTGGATCACTATTTTTTTGGGTCATTCCCCATCAAGGCTAAAGGGTCAGATCTACTAGTATCTCTGTGGAGTGCGTGGAATAGGGCAAGGATTAATCTATCAGTCTTTTGGGGTAATAACAGAGCTAATGCTATATGGTAATATGCCTCCATTTGGTGACCTCCTCCCCCCTACCTCCTATCTCTAACACTCAGATAAGGATGGCGCTTCGATGTCATAACAAAGGCATTACCACTTGGGGGGTTCTTTGGAATCAACAGCTACATAGGTGGAAATCAGCCGAGGAACTTCTTCTCCAATATTCCCTCCAACCATGGGAACTCGCACTCATTCTAGCCCGACTAGAGGTTTTCCCTGGTTGAGATCTATGGAAGCTTTGTCTTAAATATTGTGTCCTAGTCAGTGCCTTTGGATGGAAAGGTGGATTCAAACTCCAACTCCCGCAATTGGTTCTAGGTGACATCACCCCCTCACTGCACAGCACTTTAGACAGACGCTAGAACGTCAGCCTAGACAGGAGGTAGTGGATTTTCAAATTCAAAAGGCTATGGGACACTTCAATTCAAACAAAAAAACCAATCCTCCTTTGGCTCATACTCCACAAAGCCCTTTGGACAGGGGACAAAAGCCTCAATGTAGGCTTATCCACATGAATCTGTCTCAAATGCAATGTAGAAGTGGAGACCATTTTTCATTTATTTTTAAATTTTCCTCAGTCTGCCGTCATTTTGTCCCCATTAACTTCTGTGCTCAAACATCCTGTGTCTTGGAGACAACTTTTGATAGGCAACTCTATCGGTGTTCTGTCTTACTTTTGGAACCGCACTAGGGAAGAATTTTTATGATTATCTGGAAATTGAGAAACATTCATGTGTTTAATGTGTCTTACGAGGCTCCTAGCCTTGTTTGTGAACTTCAATCTATAGGTATTGAAAACTAAAGTCAACGAAGCCAACCTCTACTATCTGCGGAACTGGATCATTAAGGACGCGGAAGCGCACCTGACGATGGAAACAGAGGATCTGGAGCCAAGAATATGTTGGCTGCTAATTTGGAATCCCCCCGTGTGGCTTTCGAGGTCATTTCCAAAGCCGGAAGCTTCATTGAGAAGATTCAAGGAATGATCGCCTCTATTAAGGACTAATGACTGTTAAGATGTATATGTTCGGCTCGTAAAGAAAGAGTCTCCCTGGTATGGTCACGATCTTGGGTAAAATCATGGACTACTGGTATCTCATGGTGCGCATGATCCCCCGCCCGCGTATATGGGACTATCCAGCCCGCCACGTGGCACCCTCTGGTGACCGCTCTCCAAAGCCTTACCAAGTCCACTATCAAAAAAAATCCTCTAAGGCCCAGTTCCAACTTCTTGCAAGCACCTGCTTTAGGACCCAATTTCAGATCATTCAAATAGCTCGGAGAGCTGATGACTCGACCTTCAAGCTCACTGATCCAGGCCGTCCTCCAAGATTTTCCAAGACCCCGAACCAAGGCCGAAAAAAGTGAGAAAATCATCTGTAGCCAACTCCGAGCAACTGCACCCCGACTTCCAACTGTTAAAACTTCTTGCATTGGGCTCTGTTTGACAAGCAGACAACTCCTACTAGCTTCATACACCACATAGCACCTTCTCAAACTTTTGTCGAGACCCAAAAAATCAACACCACCTGCTTATCAGCTTCAACCACCTGCTCTTCAATCACCTCTTCTATCGCTTCATCATACTCCGCCAAGGAAGAGACAAACTCATTCACTATTGCAACATCCTCGTCTTCCTCCATAGGCATAGGTGATCTATCCCTCCTGGAAAAATTCTGCACATGTTGTACCACCATGGCACATTCCACTTCCACTTTCATCAGCATGACCACTAGCATGGCACCACACACCACCTTTACCTTCATACCATCATTTGTAGGCATGGATCTCTCCACTGGGTCTTTATGAAGCAGAATGGTTACTACCGTATCATCAAACACATAAGAAGGCATCTTTACCTTTACCAGCTCAGGTTCGTCAGACTCCATCTCCTCGCCATAGGATGCGGACTCATACACTCTACCCTCCTCACTTGTCTCCCAGCAACTCGAGCTTGTATCTTCATCATCATCGGCATCATATACCGACTTCGTATCTGCATCTTCATCCGTTTGTTGTTCCACAAAATCTTGACCATCTTCATGGCTTTGTTCACTTCCTCCATCTGCTTCTGAACCCTCGGTATCTACAACCCGATAGCATTTTGCTACCTTTTCATGCAAACTTTCCACAAGAACATGCTTTACCTCTTTAATCCTCTCTGGAACCTCAACATTTGCTACCGCTTTTGCACCTGGGTTCACTTTAGCATGGAGCTTCTCCTCGTTGACAAGCTCGTCCACCCTCGATACATGCACATCACAAACTGGGAACCTTCAAGGAACGTAACCAACCATAGGCCTTACCTCAACAGGCTCTGCACTTCGAACAACAATTGGAACCACCTTTGGTTGAACCACAACACACTTTGTAACCGCCGCAACAGGCACATAATTTGTTGACTTCAACATGCCCAGCTCCGACTTTCGCTTTACCTTTCTGCTCTTCATCTTGGCCAAATAGACCATGTCATCATATGTATCCGCACCATCCTCGACCTTTTCTCTAATCCTCGGATGCAAACATTCTAGCAGCTTAGACAGCTTCAAATATTGATTTCTTTTTACCCCAGTCGCAACCTCTAACTGCCTCCAACATAGGAAATGTGGCATATGTGGTGGGGATCACCCGACGCCGTGGTGCACACGACAACCGAAAGTACCAGTTGCGAATGGACGAGTACTGAAATGGTGCGCCATTGAGCAAAAATGGACGAACCATGGCATGGATGAGTGTTTTTACAACAAAAACTATGTGAGGGAAAGGCCGTATGGATCTCCAGCAGGACCACCCCTACCACCTCCTCCAAGATATCAAGTTGGGCCAAATGTGAATATGGTAGCAGGAGCAGATAGACCTCAACCTGTGTTGGGTCAACAACCTCCTTTACCACAGGAAAATAGGGCCATGATTAGGTATGCTCAACCTTATGAAGCATCACAAGGAACAAATAATACACCTCAAATTTCTTATTACGAGGAACCGAATGAGCCTTACGTAACTGAACCTGAACCACAGATGTACCGTGGGGAAATAATGAGGGTATGGCACCACCAACATATGTAGCGTGCAACCTTCAAGGGATCAATATTTGGTGGACAAAAGAACACTAATGTTCATTGCGATCCAGAACTACAAACCAAGAGAATACCCTAATAGGGCGGGACAACCTATGGGACCACCTCCTCAAAATCAATCACCAATTGGACCATGCTATAACAGTGGAAGTACAGATCATTGGGAACATAGTTGTCCCTTCAAAGGCGAAAGAGTGAAAAATTTTGGGTTTTGTGACGGTTGTGGTGTGAATCACATACTGTAAGATTGCCCAAGGAATCTGGACAACAAGGGAAAAGCAACTATGAATATTGTGGGGGTGTTACGGAGTGCAAGCAGTGGATCAAAAACCAAACCCATGATCCAAATCCATGCGGTAACCAGAGCCCAAGCCAAGGACTTAGAGAAAAAAAAACCATTGGGAGAAAAGGTCGAGTTGCCAATACCCACAGAAAACGAGAGTTCATCTGTGAGAACACAACGGAAATCCTCGAAGGCGAAAAGAAACAGAATGAAAACAAGAAGGATAAAAACCCAAATTTCCATGCAAAATGAATTACATGAAACGAAAGAGCAACTAAAACAAGAGAGAGATAGTAAAACTGCTGAGGACAACAACAAGCCGAGGAAATCATCTTTAGGGGGATCAGTCTTGGTCGAGAAAGTGCTAGAGCCTTTAGATCCTCTATTACAAGCGTATGAAGCAAGGCTAAAAAAAAACCAAACCTTAGAGCAGAGATGGTTGACTTATCCTCAACCAGAAGTGGAAACAAAGAGTTTGGAAATATGTAAACACCTTATTGAAACAGCCCAGGCATTGATGGAACCTAATGCAATTAGGACCCCAGAACAAGAAGTGTTGATTCACAAAGAGCGAGAAAAACTGAAGATCAATGAATCCAAACAAGTAAACAGACCCAGGCTTGAAACTATATTGTCATTGGATCACCGAGTGGTGCCGAACACCACTGATGAGGCTAAGCCAATGACTATAATGCCAATTCCAGAAGTGGAAGAACCATGGCCAAAACACTTATGGGAAACCATTAGAAATATAAAGAACGGAAGCGCGACGTTACAGTCTGCACCAATTCCTGAGGTTAACATGGACAACGAATTTTATCCAAGAGATATACAATAGCTGTACGGAGATGCAAGAACGGAGGTTTAGATGGAAAGCAAAGCTCAATCCCTAAAAACCCTGCCTTCATTTATAGGTGAACACGAGGCACAATCGGAGATAAGATTAGTTCCATCCTGGATGAGAGCTGTTCCACAAATGATTGACTCAAAAATTCTTCAACTGATGTTGTTGACACCTGTAACATGCACAATCACACTATCAGAACTCTTGAGAGTCAGACCACACTTATGGGAATACATGGGGACACATTTAGAAAACAAAGGAATAAAGATTCCTCTTCAAATAAACCCTACGGTAGAAGAAAACAAACGAGAAGGTCAACCCAAAGCCCAGCCTTTGCTCATAAACAAAGTCGGAGATTACTGTGAAGGTGAGGAAGGTAATACAACCTTACCTGTCAAATATCAGGATATAAAGACGACAACTTTCCTAGACAGTGGAGCGGGAGTTACGATTGCTACAAAGCAAATCTAGGAGAAATGGGGCCCTCCAGCTCTCAAAAAGATGAGAACGAAACTACAACTCGCATATGGGTATGTAGAGAGACCATTGGGAATCCTGGACCAAATAGTTGTAACTTCGTGTGGAATTAACTATGAGCACACCTTTGCCATGGTAGACTTCGAAAAAACGAACAAATTTAACATTATTTTGGGGCGGCCTTTTATGCATCAACACAAAATGATACAAGATTGAGGGTACTACCACATTTACCTAAGGCATGAGGAGCTAATAACAAAAATCAACATGAAAGATCACAGCTATAGAGATGTTGCAAAAACACCAGTGCAAGAATTTGATTCAACCACAGTGAACGAAAAAGAAATATCTACGTGGTTACAAACGAAAGCACATGTCTGGATGTGTGGAGCATCTGATTGTGGAGACTTAATCAAAGAGGAATGTGTGTTGGAAAGGTCCGTAGAAGACGAGGCTTATCTCCCAAAACCTTTCCCTGAACATTTATTTGAGCCATTTGGGTGGACTCAAATATTGTCAACCTTGGATGTATGTGTTAATGAATGCACGCCTACAAAATTTTGTGACGATGAAGGATACGACCTAGTAACGTTGCAAATGGCTAGCGTTATCCTTGAGTAGGATCAGAGAGCGAAGAACAAGAAGAACCACTACGTTAGACTGAGTGTAAGAGAATAGTTGATGAGATATCTGTAGTGGACGATAGGAATACAGAGGAGGAATTCACACATTCACTAAGCGGTGATCTTCCATCACTGGGTGATGAAATCCAAATCATAGATGCTAATGACAAAAGATCGAGTGGATCAAAGAAAAATAGGAAGTATATGTCGAGACCGGACAGGTTTTACGAGTTTCCTAACCAAAAAACTAGTCGACAAGAGCGGTATAGATCAAAGAGAACAAGGAAATGAAGAGAAAATAAGCATAAAGCCATGCATCTTGTCAATGACAAAACGGGATATCTAACGCTTGTAAAAGCTGACGATTGTGTCAAAGACAAGGTCATTGGCCAGTTTATCAAAACTAAACCATGGAAAAACAACAAGAAGAACAAGCGCAAAAAGCAAGCGACTGAGACACATAAGGAGGGGGAAACAGGGTCTAGAATGACCAAAATAGAGAGGAAAGCAGTGTACAATAAGCTCAAACAGACCTTGAAAGACATATGGACAATTGAAATGGAAACAGATGAGGACACAAATTCTGACAAGAGGGATGTGCCGTCCCATTATAAGAAGTATACCATACAAGATAAAACAATCATAGTGCAACAACCGATGAGGGAATTGAAGGAACCTGGTACATCATACGACGGTCCTGAAAAAGCAAAACGAATAGATCTAGCGGAGCCAGGAGAAGATCCAAAACCTACATATATTGCCACGGATCTTACTTTGATAGCTACTCTTAAACAATATAGAGATGTGTTTGCATGGTCATACAAAGATCTTAAGGGGGTGCATCCAAGTATCTGTCAGCACACAATACCCCTTAAGAATGACGCTAAACCAAGCATACAACGTCCTTATACTTACAATGAGACGTTTGCAAGGAAGATCAAGGAGGAGATAGATAAGCTGAGAGAGGCAGAGTTTATTTATGAAATTGAGCATACTGACTGGGTTTCACCGATTGTGGTGGTCCCGAAGAAAAATGGAAAGTTGAGATTATGCGTCAATCTCAAGAAGGTAAACGCTGCTACAATTCAGGACAACTATCCCCTACCCATTACTGATCATGTAATAGAAAGAGTGGTAGGAAAAGAAGCTTACAGTTTCTTAGATGGATTTTCAGGCTACAATCAACTCGCAATAAAGCCAGAGGATTAGCACAAGACGGCTTTTGCAACTGAATGGGGCATTTTTGCATTCAGGGTAATGGCTTTTGGCTTAACGAATGCACCAGCCACATTTCAGAGGTTGATGGGTCATGCTTTTAAAGAATATCTAAGACAGTTCTTAGAAATTTACATGGATGACTTGTGCGTTCACTCTCTCATAAGATTGGAGCACATAGAGCACTTGACCAAAGTGTTCAACAAATGCAAACTGTATCGGATTTTCTTGAATCTGGAGAAATATGTCTTCATGGTGAGACAAGGAAAAATATTGGGACATATAGTGTCCAAAAATGGTATTTTGACAGACATGGAGAAGTTCATCGTAATTGTTGATCTACCACGACCAGTAAAGGTAAAGGAGGTACAGGCATTTATGGGCCATTGTGGATATTATCGCAGATTTATCTACTCATACGTTATAATTGCGAAACCACTTTATGCGTTGATAACTAAATTTGAGTGGACAGATGAGTGCGAGAAAGCTTTTCAAACTTTGAAGCAAAGATTGATATTCACTCCAATTTTGAAGGCTCCGGATTGGGAAAAGATATTCCACGTCCACGTAGATGCATCAGCATATGTTATAGGATCAGCATATGCTATAGGATGCATACTTGCACAACCTGGAGAAAACAACATGGATTTTTCGATCAGTTACTCCAGTAGACAACTAAACAGTGCAGAGAAGAATTACACAACAACTGAAAGGGAGGGTTTGGGTATGATCATGCTGTGAAAAAGTTTAGACATTACCTACTTTCCAATAAATTTGTATTCTTGGTTGATCACCAAGCATTGCTATACTTGGTAACAAACCTTGCAGTACAGGGCGGATTGTATGATGGTTCATCATACTGCTTGAGTTTGACTTCACGGTTGTAGTCAAAAAAGGAACTACACACCAAAGGGAGGATCACTTATCTAGAATGGTGCATGGAGAAAACTCTGTAGGAGTGGATGATGATTTGCCAAGTGCATATCTCTTCAACATAGAAATGGTTCCAATATGGAGCGAGGATGTAATTCCTTTTTTGACTATTGGGTCATTGAATTTGACAAGACAACCATCTACCATTGCAACATCTAGATCATTGGTAATGCTGGCTGGAAGGCTATACAAACAGGGATCGGATCAAATCCTTAGGCTTTGTGTTGAATCAAGTGAACAGAACTTGTATCTAAACCAGGCTCATATACAAACAACGGGGATTCACAATGGGCATACACAGACGTATCAAAGATTGATGAGAATGGGTGTATATTGACTGAAAATGCAACAAAGTGTTCATATGCATATCAAATCATGTATTATCTGCACTTCTCAGAAGCCGATAGAACACGCGACTGTTCAAATTATTTGTAGCACCCAGATGGAGTAACTACATTGTAGAATACCTCACCACCGGGATACTGCCTGAAGGGATGAGTAGCTAGATCACGCATCAAAACGATCACAAAAGAGGCAAAAAACTATGTATCGATTGAGAACAATCTTTACAAGAGGGGAAAGGACAATCAATTGAGAATGTGTGCGACGAAGAGGAATACGTTCCTATCTTAGAGCAAGCACATGGCGGACAGGCTGGAGGACATTTCTCAGTTGACAAAACGGCCAAAGCAATTATTATTGCTGGCATATGGTGGCCTAAACTATTCATGGATGACGAAGAGTTTGTGAAACGATGTGATGATGGCTAGAGGACAAAGATTTTTAGAGCACGAGATGACATACCCTTGAGACCAATGATGAGGACAAGAGCGTTTGCAAAATGGGGAATAGATTTTGTAGGACCAATTGTGCCTCCTGGATATAAAACGCACGCTCAATACATTATTGTGGAAACAGATTATCGAACAAAGTGGGTTGAAGTGAAAGCAACAACCAAAAATGATGCAAAAACGACAGCACAGTTTTTGTATGAGAACATTTTCACCAGATATGGCTTACCAATAGAGATAGTGAGCGATAGAGGGACTCATTTTGTCAATAAAGTGATCGAATTCCTATTGGATGAATTCATGGTAATTCACAAGAAGTCTACTCCATATCACCCACAAGCTAATGGCCAAGTAAAAAGTAAGAACAATATTTTGGTGACAATTCTCACAAAAATTGTTAGCGAATCGAGAGCCGACTAGGATCAGAAGCTGCATTCAGCTTTATGGGCATATAGAGTAGCGTACAAAACCTCTATCGGAACAACCCCGTTCAACATGGTTTATGGAATTCAACTGATTTTCCCACTTGAATTTCTTATCCCCACACTTCGGGTAGCTAAAGAATTAGAATGGACGGGCCATGAATTATCCAATCAAATAGATATCCTGGAAAAACTGGATGAAACTAGATTGAGAGCAGTTGCATCAATCTACGTGCAAAAACAAAACATGAAATCATTCTTTGATCAACATGTTATCAACAAGGAATTTGCTATGGGGGATTACGTCTTAATGTATACCCTGAAACAATATTCCCGGAAACTCAAAAAGTGAGGCAATGGACCCTATGTGATTCATGACATATCATCTAGCGGTGCCATTAAGCTTGCGACATTAGAGGGAGAGGAGATGCTTAATTGGATTAGTGGCTGCAGGTTAAAGAAGTACAACCTACCACTAACCTCAGAGATGCTTGCCAAAATCCACGCTGCGAAGGAGCGCAAGAACAAAGCAAATGAGACAAAAGCTCAATCATAGGAGGAGGCCAGAATTAGGATTTTAAAGTGGAAATAGAAATTACAACAACAAAGACTTCCTCAACCAGTAGATACGGCTCAAATAATTCACACTGATGAGCAATGGGAAATAGGAATTGATGTTCGCATCAATGACAGACTTCCGAATGGCAGATATCAACGAGCATTGATTGACACAGGGGCAAGAGTCAATGTGGTCAACTTCTCCACTTACAAGATGCTTACCGATGAATCCCTAGTGCAATCCACACGAGATTTACAAGCCGCAAACGGGGCAACAATGCCAACATTGGGAATAGTAAACTTACCAATCAATATTGATGGAAATAGTTGTCCTCGTCAATTTTTCATGATGAAAGACGAAGGAATCAGAGAATCACTATGTTTGGGAGTTCCATGGATGAGAATGTACAATACGGTTACCGAATGGTCAGAACATGCGCTAATGTACACACACAACTTCGCCAAAACAAATCACTCGTGGCCGATTATCCCCATCGACAAAAAGCAATTAGCTCATCAGTAAGAAACATCAAAAACGGTTGTTCAAAAAGTATGGATAAAGAAAACCGTCGTGCAGAACAAACAGAGACAGATATAACTGCCCAAGTCACAACTCCCGAAGATAGCAACATCATATCAAAGACCTGATAATCCAGAGTGGAAATGGCAACCACAGCTAGAGACAACCAAAACTTCGGCGACCAAAATCAAAGGGAGACCAAAAAGTCAACACAAGAAGCGTGAGCTAACAAAATGGCAATGGAAACCTAAGAAAATTCGGGAAGCTTATACATTAAAATCGACAAATATGAAAAAAACTGAATACAAATGGGTTCCAGAAATAGTTGCCATCAGAAAACCAACAATCAAGGAGAGAGCAATTAAACTGCAAGCTCTTCTGTTCCACAAACAGCTAGCTAGCCTCGCCATCCAAAGCCACTCAAAATTACATTCAGTCCCCGCATCTTGCACATCACTTTGTTACCCAATGCATTGTCTCAAACATGAGGATAGGGCCACATTCCACGGCCGTGCATAGACACAGATTTCAAAACCCATGCACATGCACACAACCTTCGTCCGGGATGACTCAGTTTAGGAAGGGGGGAGTAACTGTTGAATCTAGCAGCAATCAGGATCGTTAAGGGGTCCAACGTGTATATATGTGCATAATGTGTGTGCTGTTTTTTTTTCATTTTTTAAATTTCAATTTCGAACAAATTTGATCAAAATTTGGCATTTTTAGCGTTTTCATAGTCCAACTAGCATAATAATGAGCTGTAATGACAAAATTTGGAGCATTGAGATTCTTCTAGTGAAAATATATGCTTAGGGGTGAGTATAATAATTTTTGGCTAATTTTCACCAGTTAATAAGTATTTTCAGGTTATTTTGTTTGATTTCGTTAATAATCTTCCAAAAATTAAAAAATATCGCCCACAGTGTTGGAATCAAGTTCTGGAAGCAAACGCCAAAGTATCATGATAGGGTTATCAAGCATGGAAGTTATGAAGCTAATCTGAAGATGTCGAATTTCAGCCTTAATGATCATGACCACATTTCGCAAGAATCGCATCAAATGGTCATACGACGCTAGAATGACGAATGGTTCGACCCACAGATTGTATGCAAATTATATCGAGATCAAAGGTAATGAAAATAATACCTATGTCACGAAAACCTCGGGAAGATATGGGTCAGGTAGGCCAAATTCTAGCTCATTGATCATTTTCACATTTTGAGAGAGAAGAAGAGAGCTTCTTGACCTAGAGCGAGCTGACACATTTCTACCCCATACGGACGATCGGAGCCAGTATTTTATACCAGATTTCACAGGTATATATATTCCTTATCAAGTAAAGATCAAGTCTATTACGCATGCAAGCACGAATCATTGCACAAACGGGCGAATGGATCAAATCAAAGACAAAAAAAATTCAAGCATTGAACACATCAATGTGTTCCCCACAATGTCAGGCACCAGGCCATATGATCAAACCTCAAAATGGTGGTGGTACACCGAGCGCGATCTATGTACATCACTGTTCAAATATGGCACAAAAGTCGCGGAAAGCATTCTCTCAGCTTCGCCAACAACCTGCAGGTGAAAAAAATCAATTTGGGTTCTATGGAACGATCGTGATTGGTGCCCCAAGATTAGATTTTGTAAATTTTTGCTTGGCCCAGGCTTAGAACTCAGTGAGGGATACACTCTCTTGAATTTTCATGAAAAATGCACAAATTTTGCTCATAGAATGGGCCAAATCTGTCAAACACACCCGAATCGGGAAAATTGACCTACAAATACCAAAATTTGACTGAAAATTATGACGGATGGTTTGAAAGGCATACTTGTCTGACTAGGAGTCAGCACGGTAGTAGAAAACCCTGAATGGAGCTCAGAATTTCCTACCAGGACGGAGATGACCATTTCAGTCTCGAGTGATCACACAAGGGAATAATTTGGCCGAACTAATGTCAAAGACTAAAAGGCGACTCAGAGATGCCCAATTATCCCTTTGGTATCCAAAGAATGCCTGAAAAATGCACAAGTCTGGAAAATCTCCAAAGACGGGGTAAAAAGTGCCTGATCAAGTCAGAATCAGACAGTGGAGTAGGCTGATGATAGCAACACATCATGGAAGCAGTAAAACCTCAAAAACTAACATCAACTAACTCCACGCTCCAACCAGAATTCATCAGGAAAACCCAATATGGTTAGAATTAGTAAAATAAGGTCAAACTGTGAAAAATTGCTCTAATTTGTTTGTTTTAAGTCCAAACTTGAAAATAAATCATCAGTGGGCTAGGCACGCATAGGAGACTAAAGCCATCTAGTTTTCACCCAAAAAAGCCCAGGTACTACGATCGCGATCGGTATACCTCAGCATCAGATTTTGACCAAAACCTAACAGATCTCTTGTACATATCTTGTTCAAGTCACACATCAAGTTTCAAGCCAATTGGACATCAAAAACCCATGAAAAATCAAAGTCTAGTCCAATACTCCCTTGTAACCCAAAATTGGGACTTATAAACTCAAAAGTGGTTCAAATAAAAGACAGAGTGGACCAAAATGACCCTCTAGCTATCAACAAACCACTCATGTGATCAATCTCATTTTGGGCACTGTACTACGATTGCGATCGGTGTACCTCAGGCCCAGATTTGGCTCAGATTTCAATCAATCATAGCTCTAGTCTTCCTAGTCCCACTGGTGAAATATGGACAAGAATGGATGAGATTTGTTCAAGTTATGATCAGTTTTAACTTTTGAACTACTTTTTACAAAAGTTAAATGCTATTGATTGCGAAAGGAAAATCCTGACAGCTTGTGATTCTAATGACACAAAATGCCTCGCCAAAAGTAAGGAAGGCAGTGGACAACAACACCATATGAAGTGGATGAGCTCTCTACAAACGAAAAAGCTCACATCTCGGATGAAACACTAGCTCAGATCGCTGCTCACATCTTCATCGCAAAGTTCAGGGATGCTGATGGTGACATGGTAAAGACGACTATCATGCCACGGAAAATATGGAATCTTCACCAAAGGCCGGAGGTCACCGAAGCCCTGCAGGCTGTTTATTTGGAGTAGTTTTTCAGATTGCAGCCATGGGGAATAGACTACATGAGGGCCCACGAACTCATGAGCTCGATATAGTATGATGGGCAAGCAATGCTCACCGACACGGATGGTTCAAAGGTACAAGTTAATATCACCAAAGAAATCATCAACAAAGCTTTGCACTTCCTTCCAGGGAAACACGACTTGCTGGCAAAGACCAAGTCACTGGATAACGAGAAGCCATTTATCAAAGCAAAAGGAAACAAGTACAAGTACAATGACATGATATACGGTGAGCTGGAGTTACCAATGAGATTGATATCTCAACACTTCAAGGTACAAAAGCCTCCTCGCTACACCGAGCGAATCCTTCACATTGCAGTGGTCATGGCTCTAGCAACAGCTGAAAAAAGAACCATCCGATGCGATTATGGTTCTTACATCTTGGAGAACTTGATCAAAGCAAATTTGAAAGGCTCAGCAAAGAACAAAAGCTACATGAGTGCAGGGCCAATGCTAACAAGAATAGCATACCAAGCTTTAGGAATTATTGAAGACCTGCCGGAGGTCAATTCTGAAGCGGCCTTGATTTAGAAAGCAAAGCTGATTGCTCACTCAGTAAGGACGACCACTAGAGCAACATCATCGCGCTCGGCCAAGGCATCCAACAAAAGCTCAAGTGATTAAGAAAAGATGGAGACTAAAGACGAGGGAAACTCTCAAGGGTCAAAAGACAAAGGACCATCTGAATTTGAAGAAAGCGAGGAGGAAGACACCACCATACCGCTTGAGAGAAGAAAAAGGGAAAGAAGTACAGTGCCACAGTCCGACCTTAAAAAATCATATGCAGAGGCCCAACAAAGAATTGAGGAAAGAAGGACCAAGTTGGGGGCTGAGAGAAAAGCAAGAGCTGTTGCAACACAACAAACAGGAAAACTAAGGTTCGAGAAAGAAAGACAAGCAAGAATAGAAAATGCAGCTCGCATACGGGCTGAGAAACAAAGGTTAGAAGCAGAACAAAAGGCTACAGAAGTGGACATTTCTTCTCAGTCCACTAAAGGAACAAAGGAGAAAGAAGTGGCTGAAGACACGAACCAAGCAGAGCAACTGAAGAAAGCTCAAAGACAAGCGGCGGAATGGACTCGCCAAAGAATAATAAACATTTTAAAGAAAAGAAAAGCGGACGCATCTACTTCACAGCCAAGGGAAGATGCATTGAAAAAGAGGCATGTACAGGAAGTGGAGAAATCACCACCTCCTCGCTCACCTAAATCACTACCTCCTCCCTCGCCGAAATCTCATCCTCCTCCTTCTCCATCAACTAAAAAACACCACCGCCTCCTCCATCATCTGCACACAAAGAGTCTGTGCCCCCTCTTGGAGCAATAGGGTACCAAGAAGCCTCTCAGCTATGGCTGATTTTGACTACAGAAAAACCTTGCAAGATTTGGAAAAACAATTCCGATGCCAGGACGTGGTGCTAGAAGAAAAGGAAAGGTTGGTACAGGAGGCTCAACACATGCAAAAATATGGGCAAGAGGAGCTAGAGAGCCTGTGAGCACAACTGGAGCTCACAACGCAGGAAAGAGACACTGAGTGACAACAGACTCAGTCTCTGATCAGAGACCTGGTGGATGTCAGGACGGAGTTGACAACCAAAGAAAAGGAATGCCAAGATTTGACAGCAAGGGTAAAGAAAGCGACGGAGCAACTCGATTAGGAAAACGCAAGGTTCCAGAGAGTTAACGGTTCATACCTCACCATCAAAACTATTCTAACAACCTTGATGACGAACCAGGAACCTGCTGGAGCATGGGTCTCCACACCGGGAAATGCTACAGCAGTGAACACCCTAGCGGCGCTGATAGGGGAGCTAGAGCAAGAAAAACTTCAAAGACAGTTGCTCTTATTGAGAATGATGGCCCAAACGGCGGCCAACGAGCAAAAAGTAAAAGAGCTGGAGCAGTAACTCGCACAAGCAAGGGCTGAGTTAGAGACTCGGAAGCAGATCAGTGACACATTGCTGAAAGAAATAAAAGCATTGAGTTCTCAACCACAAATCAGAACAGAGGAAGCCCAAGTGCAACCGCAACTACTGCCAGGACAAGAAATGCATGACTTGCCTGAAACATCACACCAAGGAGAACAAGAGAAAGGATCAGCAGAGGAAAATCTGGAGATAAGAGATGATCTAACTCAAACCATCAAGGACATGGCAGAGGGACCATCAAAAGATTACATGATATACAAAAAGAAGATAATGGAGTCTGTGGCCCTGGTGTTCTTACAGCTAGAAGAGTGGGTGGAGGGGTTTGGCCATGAGTACCTACCTTTTCCCTTGATATTCCTTGAAGCAATCCTATGGAAGGAGAAGATGCGGTCGACCCTGCCATAAAACAAAGACGGGGGTTACGAAGGTGTAGCACTGACAGCTGAAGAAGCACATGTACTCATAGACGACCACCCAAAGTGGACGCAGAAGTGGATGGACAAGCGGCTACAGGATCTAACCAACTACCACAATGCTCCTCAACACATTCAAATAGATCCTACTTTTTGCCCAGTCCCTAGAAGACGCACATGGAAGGAGTTTGCCACATGGAAAGGCTCAAGGCAGCAAAAGCTAAACTACCCAGTCCTAACAGTGCAAAATCCTCCTACAGTAGCCTAGGTAGTCAACACTCTCAATTCAAAAATCACCTTGCTGTGGGATATCCACGACGTAGCTGTCAGATGCTGGTAAAAATATCCCGGATGATCGTCACCTACATCCAGGTGGTGGAATTTGTTGGAATTTTCAAGATTCACCACCACGGCATATCCTGATGGCAATGTACTCCAGACTCATGTACCTGCCGTCACATTACTTGCAGACATTCGAGGAGGCCTTCGTCACAAGTTTTTTCAAAATTGACTCAAGAATCTTTCATCCTATGGTGCAGGACCTCAAGGCACGGTACATAGCATACCAGCACACATTAAGTGAAACCCCCTTCAGACAGCATCAAGAAGCCTTGGAGGATGTACTCCGCACGCGAAGCTTTTCAGCAAAACTTGCCTCCTTGGAGCCCCATCAACGACCAAAGCTCTGAACATGCACGAGGATGTGCAAGGATAAGGAAGGGGGGAGTGTTTGGCGGAAGAAGCAACGAAGCAAGGGTCTCAAGAGAAAGAGTCACATTTTTCAGGGAATCTACATTTTTGTGGAAATCTCATCCTTTTGTAAAAGAGCTTCTCTAAGCCGAGAACTTGTAAAGATATTTTTTATTATTTTTTCGAGAGCATTTGTATAGTGGAGATCCAGTTAGAAGTTTAGGACTTTTTGGCCGGACAAGCCATTTGTAAAGACCTAAACTATAAAGGTCAGCTTTGTAATTTTGAACAGAATCCTCTTTTATGTGAAGAAGAAAACGTACGTTTGAGAGCTCTATCTTGCTCCAACTTGTAATCTTCGCCTACTATGGCTACAGTAATCGGAATTCAGATTCGTTTATTGCATTGTGTTCCTCTTACTTTGCTATTCCATTCAAGTGTAATCATTCAAGATTTGGTGTAGGTGTTCAACTACGAGTTTGAGACCTTAAATCGCTATTTTGAGTGTTTAAACGTGTATTTTATGTTGTTTTGACCTTAAGAGAGGCTTCAGGGATCCTAAAACGACCCTTTGGGATCACCTGTTCACAATTTTTGTTGACTTTGGGATGAACGATTGCGATCTTTGTACCTCTCCAGAATGTTGTGACAGTGATAGGATAGATTCTAAATAGTCCCCTGTAGCTCCCCTTCAAGTTTCGTGCGATTCCGACATGATTTGCATGGTAAACGGGCGTGGTGTTTGTAGAGATGTGTAGAAGGACATAGGCAGATTACTTGGCTTTAGTGCGTATGATTTTCTTGCAAAGTTAGTAGTTGCATCTCATCGAGTTCACTTCATTAGAAATGACACCCTAGTGAGTTTCCATGTCTCATCCTGGTCGCTTCCCTTGTATTGATATTTTATGTTGATGCGTGAGGCCTCTTCCTTGTCGTTCATGCCCACATTGGTTCTCTGCAGTATTCAGGGAGAACCAACAAAAGCCTGGCTGATGAAGGAATATTTTTCTATGACCACTCACTTCTACCAAATCTACCTAGGGGATAAGAATGGCATGTTGGTGAAAGTGCCTCTACCAACCGAATGGAACACTGTGGACTGGCCAATTCCTGCGGAAACAATGGTGGAGCCAATGTAAAGTAAGCTCTACAAGGATATACAGAGGTCTCTACGTTGCTCTATTCCCACCAAATTGGTTAGGATTGCAAACTTTTGTCCTGCTTCACTGTTCATAGAGTTGTTTCATAACTACAATATACATGTTACGAAAACTATGTTCATGTGCAAGTCATTTCAGCAGTCATCCTATGACAAACTTCTTGACAGAGGATGGTATGTAAAGGAAGAGATTGGCATACGGTGCGGTGTTGCGCTTGACACTCTAGTTGTCAAGTACATGATTGCAAGCCAATCACTGTTAGTCTCCTTTTGGTATATGTGATCACAAATGCTCAGAGGTAAGTACATTCCTATGGACCAGGTTTCTGCAGGTTTGGAAGATAATCCTGTTGTGGATGTGGAAGTGTTTGATAAAGAGCATGGCCTAATGTTGGTGGTTACAATAAGGGAGCTATGTAGTCTTCTGCAGTTGCGGCACGACATAATTGAAGAGTCAATGGACAGGGACCTTTCAGAATTTTCCTTTTTCCTAGCTGGCTGTAAGCTGATGCGGCATGGGGGAAAATATATTTTGTGCAAAGAGTTGGATGGTCGGGTTGAAATAGTGTCAATGTAACAGAGATTCTTGTGAACCCAAGTGTATATATACGAATGACTTTCAATACATGAAGTTTTTTTGAGCTCATTTGTCAATTGTGGTCTATGAATGTAAGTGTTCTTGAAATACATTTCTTTAGCCATTGCCACATCTCTCTCTCTCTCTCTCTCTCTCTCTCTCTCTCTCTCTCTCTCTCTCTCTCTCTCTCTCTCTCTCAATGTTAGGCAAGACAAAGACATGATAGAAGAGTCATCTTAATTCATTAGAAAGTAAAAACTCATCCGTGAACAATGGACTGAGATACAATTTCTGTAAGTATGGAATCAAAATTTCTTCATGGTAAAAATCAAAGGTATGCCCCTCAAAAGAGGGTGGTGAGATAGTTGTTCCTGGTGGATTTAGGTCTCCCTTTTCAGGAGTATCATCAATCAGTAGTGTATTATTTGCATCAAAGGGTACATTGATTTGGCTAAAAGGTTTGTACAAAAAAGATAAGTGTGGTTATTTAGGATGGTAGTAGCCCTCGACGGTAACGCATTTTCTTTGATCATAAAAAAAGGCTTTTGTTTTCTCCTTAAGCTCTGCTTCCCTTATGTCTTCTGTTTGGCAAGCAACCATCTCTGCCGTTTCCCTTGTATCAACATCATGTGTGACATCTACAACTGTGACTTGTGGCAATAGCTCAGGGGGGTATAGCAAAATTCCCCTCATTTTCTTATCCCAGTAGACGTTGGGGACCAGAAGTTTGTCATACCTCCACCTTACCCTTTTTAGTGTCTCACTATCTTTGTCCATTACAGTCACCCTATGGGCATGGGCTGCTACAATGGTCATGTCACTGAAGTACGTACTCAAGTAGAAAGTCCTCTGCTACTTCCTGTAGAGCCATCAATGCAACCACTTTCCACCTTTTAGTGCCCTAGGTAGCTTCTTCACAAATGGACCTCACCATCCTCTGAAAGGGCAGCTTTGGTATGCACAAATCAACACATTTCTGTGCCTTCTTGATTTCTCTAAAAAGTCCCATGCAGCTCTGTAACTTTTTCACCCTTGGACCTTTCAAAATTTTATTTGGTTTTCTAGGTCTCTTCTTTGGGGTTGCAGATCTTCTACTTGCCTTAGCTGCTAACCCTGGTCCCTTGGCCACCTTCCTTGCAGTGGCCTTTGTTCTAGCCATTCCACTGTATAAAAATAGAAGAGTCTCTCTCTCTCTCTCTCTCTCTCTCTCTCTCTCTCTCTCTCTCTCTCTCTCTCTCTCTCTCTCTCTCTCTCTCATTAGACCAAACCACACACACACACATACACCAAGATACACTCCCTGTTTCTCACTCGTTCTCCTTGCGTCTCCACAATACTAAAGGCGCGCTTACAGACATCCAAATCGTAGGTGGCTGTCTCCGCGCGCCTTTAGGAGAGAGAGAGAGAGAGAGAGAGAGAGAGAGAGAGAGAGAGAGAGAGGTTTTGTGTGTGTGTGTGTGTTGTATTTGTGTCTGTGTGTGTGTGTGTGTTGTATGTGTGTCTGTGTGTGTAAGAGAGAGAGAGATATGAAATTTCCTGTGAGAGAAAGAGAGAGAGAAGAAGAAACACACACAGAGAGAGAGAGAGACCTTTGAGAAAGAGAGACTGTGATAGAGAGAGAGAGGCATAGAGCAACCTTTTGGAGAGAGAGAGAGAGAGAGAGAGGGCCAAACCTTCATAGGAGAAGCGAAGCCTACTCTCTTTTTCACGTGCTTTCTGTCGGAGACGCAAACGGAGGCTCAATTTCTCTTTCTCGCACTCTCTTTGACTCTCTCGGTGTCTCTCTTTCCCTCTCATACCTTTTATATGTCACGTACTAACGTATCCGGGCCCATTAAGTGACCGCACATACAGCATCATGCACACTAGATTCTTATTTTTTAATCACCACGTGGGGCGCCACCGGGGGTAACCGTTATAAGTGTCTAGATGGAGAGAGAGAGAGAGAGAGAGAGAGAGAGAGAGAGAGAGAGAGAGAGAGAGAGAGAGAGAGAGAGAGAGAGAGAGAGAGAGAGAGAGAGAGAGAGAGAGAGAGAGAGAGAGAACCTTAGAAATTGAGCGAGAGAGAGAGAGAGAGAGAGAGAGAGAGAGAGGGGGGGGGGGGGAGGCAGACTCATTACTGTCACACACACACACACACACACACACACACAGAGGTACGTCAGTCATGCGAGCATAATTTCATGAGCAACACGAGCAAGAGAATTAGTCAAGCATCATATAAAAGTGAACAATTTATGTATGTTTATATATGAAAATATATATCTATGTGTGAGTGTAAGTGTGTTTGTGTGTGTGTGTGCACGCATATATGTGGATGTGTGCATGCGTATTTCTTAACTTGTAATGACCTTAAACAATGTTTTTTTTAATAAAGTTCTACATAATTTAGAGTTCTATATATTGCAAGGATCACTAGCATCAAATGCTCAAATGATCAAATCATCAAGGGATCACCGCTCCACCTTGATGTGGATAATTATTTAGATATGCATAATTAGACATCTTTAGAAGTGGACTGACTAACTCATGGAGGGAATTGTAGAGTGAAATGATGAGACAAATCAACAATTTTTAGCAAACCTCATAGACATCACATGTACAACTAATCCAATATATATGCATGCGTATATGTCAGAACAAAATTTCATGCGTTCATATACTTACTAATCACTAGGATCAAGGGGTCACCACTCCACCTTGCATATGTGTGTGTAACTATCTAAGCACTATTTCAAGTTCATGTATTTTGCTTTAAAAAATCATCTAGATTCTTGTTTGTATAACGGACTATTTTACAAAAAAAAATCTCTCCTTATGAGAGACCTCACATGAGGATTTTGAAGCAATCATACAATTTCAAAAAGTTTCCAACTGTCATGAAAATTTAACTAGATATGTCTCTTCAAATTGACATCTAGTGTTACAAGCCCGTGAGTTCACCAAGCCCATGCTATACCCACACATTACGAATGAATTTTACACGAGTGTTAAGCGTGATATTATAAAAATAGGCCGAGAATGGAAGGAGGCATTTTTGAGGGGAAATATGCACCCGTGCACACTGAGACAATACTTCTAATTTATTTGAAGTAGACCCTAATGTCATCCCAATTTTGAGCACTCAATAATGAGCGACAAGAAAAAATTACATTTTACAATATACAATTAGCTAGTGTCATCTTAATATTGAGCAATCATCAATGAATGACAAGAAGATTGACAATAATGATATTGTCCACTAGTCTCGGCATTGTTATGTCCATATATGTAACATCTTTATGAGGCTTCAAAGAAAACATCTCTCTACACCAAATGACAATAGCATATTGCAAGCCCATAATCAAGTGTTTGCATACACAAAACAAGCTTAATGTAGTCCAAAAGTCTGGGCAATGTTTTGCCCAAATACATATTTCTCAAAGTTTAGAAGTCAATAAAACTAAAAGACAATAGTAGTTGCATGGCTAGAATCAAGTTTTTGCACACCCAAAAAGAAGCTAAGTGATCATGCAAAATAAGATCCACTCTAAAGAAGACTACTCCAAATCTGCGTGGTCATCAATGAAGATACAGCTTCGCCTTCGCCTCTCGCGCACCAGTGACTGGTCATATGAATATGTGGTCACCATGTGCCTTGCCATTGCCTCTGCATAGCAAGGTAGCTCACTATCAATCACAATGAGATAATAATGTCATAAAAAATAAAAATTAGGTGCTATAAAATAATGAATAAAGAAAACTCACTAGTCTGAAAGCACATCATAAACAACCAAATCATTCCCCACATCATCAATGCGATCATCACTATCTCCAAGCTCGACAACTTGAGGAGCACCATAGAACTCCTGTACAAAACGAGAAAAGTATCCCTCACATATCTCTAGATCACTCTCCATGACCAAGCAACCACGAGAAGTGTGCATAGCTGCCTTTAATAAAGGCCTTGTACCACCATCAAGCTCCAAACATGTACCTATTTTAGGGCACAAGGCCTCTACAAAAAATAGCATATGGGCAACAATCCTCTCTAACATGCCTCTCCACCCACCACTCTTGCCATTACGTGTTGTGAGAGCAGACGATGGCAAGTAGTGACTGATAATCTCCATTGAGAGATCTTGTTGCAAGACTCTCCCCACCTACCATACAAGAAAATAAGGTAGCTATGCATGAACATTTAAGAATTTTAGTGCAAAAACAATCACATTGAATAATAAACAATGACACGCAAACCTTTTGAGCACTCTCATGATCAAATGAAGGATTACTTCCTGCCTTGTGAAATGCCAAAGCATAGAATACGTGCATCTATCATAGCCATGGAAACAACACATAAAAAAGTCAATTTTGCATGATCAAATTTCTTTTAAATAATTGTTCATGTTTTTTGAAGGATGCTTTATTACCTTTTGTGTATGCCCATTCTTTGTTCGTGATGAAAATGGCTCAGAGCTCTCCATGATCCACCTAAAACTCAGCTCTAGGCCTGTGCGTGTGGCCAAGTCTCCACAAGACTAAGATTAGTGCTAGGACAAAGAACAAGCACCCAACCCATGTCATCCATCATTGTAGATGCAACCACCAATGAAAACTTGACATGGTCATCTGTTAGCTCATTCCATGCAAGAATGCCATCAAAACCTTGAACAAGCCCACCTACAAGCAAAATTATTGTATTTGAGTGTGTGTTAAGAATTTGAGCTAAGTATATGCATAGTGTATACAAGATAGCATTGAAAACCCTCTTACTAGTAGGAAGATCAATAACAGTAAGATCAACACTCCATGCACTAGGTTTTCCATTTCTTATTTTCTCATGTTCACCCAAGCCAACAAAATACTCTCGCATCACCACAAAACCATCCTTGAAGTTTCTTGCAGTGAACTCCTTGCCAAGCTCAATGTTATCATAAATCCAAACCTTTGACTGTTTTATGTCTCCTTTCTTTTGAATGGAATGGAAACTAGGCAAAGGTGCATGAATCAAAGCTCCCTTTTGAACATTCTTTTGGGTATGACAACTTCCTAAGTTTCTTGTATCTAACAATAGCCAAAAAAATAACACATTTTTCTTCAAATCAATCCATGCCATAATGATTAGCATAGGACATAACAAAAGAAAGAATAGCAAGAACATATTGTTCCCACCAACAATTTAACTTACTTACCCTTGATTGAGATTCCACCCTTGCTTGATGGTGCACGGCCTCCATGATTCTTGCCTTGCCCTTGTCTTTCTTGATCTTCTTTTTCTTTGAGAGATTTCAACTCTTCCTCCATCTTCTTCCTTTGCTCAACAGTCATCTCTCCTGATGACCCTGAGTCGGACTTACATTCACCCTTCCAATGATGAAGATAATTCTCCTTCTCCTCTTCTAGACACTCACCTTTCTTCATATCAATCCACCAACGGCAGTGCTTACACTCCTAATCCATGAGAAGAAAGGGTCCACCAAAATTATTGTTCTCTCTAAAGATAGTGGAGGTGTACATACTATATGTAGGAGGACACATAATTGTCCATGCTTTACATATTTCACGCATGCAAGTGATCTTCTTACTTCTTATGAGATACATCAAGAACCTACAACAATATGAAATTTACATAAACCTTAAATAAAACGAACTTATATAATACAACAATAGTCACTTAGCAAAATGCATAACATAGGAATTACCTATAGACCAATCGACGGGAAGAAATTTTCAAGTCCACATGCTTTGATGGTGGAGTAGCCACATTCATCTCCTTTTGAAATTCGTAAAAAAGTACTCCTCTATATCTACTAACATTGTCTTCAAAATATGAATCCAAGTGAGCATCTAAAGGCAAAACCACCTTGTGAACTCCATGTGTGGAATCTACAACCTATTGTAAGAGCCTTCTTGCATCCTCCAAGACTTGATCCATCCATACTTTCTTTGCCAACCAAGGGATATAGAAATGATCTCCCAAAGGCATTCCAAAACTTTGGCGAAAGTTCTCATCTGCTCCCAAAAGCTTTAGCATTTTTATCTTTAACTCTTGAGAACATGTAGCACAAGATATAGAGTAGAGTTTCTCTATTGTAATCTTGAATTTTTCATCCTCAAAAGGAAGACTCCATAAAATGAGAAACCATTCTTCTCCATTAGCAAGATTCACCATGAATAGATTCTACAATAACCAAACAAAATAAACAGAAAAATCTTTTTATTATACTTTTAATAGAGTGTAGTACTCACCCGAGTCATGCATCTATTGTAAGCTTTAACAACATTGCTCTTTGCTTGAATCTCAGCCCTCACACGCTCATCTTGTGACAAAGTAAGAGGTATCTTATTTAATGCTACCTGTAAATCAGACTTCCATTTATTCTGCATACACCATTTCAATAAAATGTATCAAGAACCAAAAAGATTATTAATCTTACCAAATCTTAACAAATTTAAGTACATACCCCATAAACCATGGGACCAAGGATAGACTGAGTAAGAGGATACCGAACCCTCTTTCCTGATTGTGCTTCTTGAGCTTGATTTCTCCATTGACACTTGTTCAGCCTCACTAAAATTTTTAGTGATTTGAGACCCATCTAAAGAACAAATGGTACTTGTATGATATAAGCAGTCTTTGAGGTTGGTCTTAATGATTGCTTCTTCATTCATTTTACATAAACAATAAACCATAAAAAATTTACCTCAAGACGTATCATTAAAACAAAGACAAAGCAAAATTTAATGTACAAATGAAAATAAGACTTACATGTTCAATATTTGAAGAGCAGCAATTAATCTCAACTCCTCTTGCTGGGTAGGGACAATAAATTGTGCCAAAACCCTCACATGTTTCTTCTTGTCATTACGTGAGACCTCGCTTATGCTCTCCATCCAAGAGGCCGCTCGATGATTCCCTTCCCAGACAAAGAACATATTTACCTTCAGCATGGACCATTGATCATTGTTTTCAAGCTCATCCTCAAACTCTTTCTTAACCATATGCCAATACTTGTCCCAAGTTTTTGCAATGTCCTCATTAACATCTCTAGTTGAACCATCTGGAAGATTTATGGATAAGATGAACATACCTTTCATCTTAAGGTACCCTTCTTCTTCAAAAACCTTCTTAAGTAGAGAAAGGTCCCATCTAAGCTCTCGTACTCTCTCATTTATCAAACACCTACAAAGAGGAATCATAGGGGGTATACATCCTTTATTCAGGGTTAAACTGTCTATAAACTCGAAGCCTTGAGGCCTGATAATAGCTTGTGGGATGACCTCCTCAACCTCTTTGTCATCTGTCACCTTCTCTTTGTCCTTCATACCCCCATCTACATCCTTATCATTGGTGGCCTCTTTATCTCCTTGAACATCATGAATGTCTTCTACTTGTTGATTAGCCTGATCATTTTCAGCTTTATCAACTGATTTCTCGCTATCCTCGCTGCTAGCAACAGATTTCCTCTTCTTGCGTATGACTTTGGATGAACCTTTTGTCCTCTTTCCAAATCTAGAAGCCTTTCATAAAGAACAAATAAACAAATATCAACAAACATATTAAACTTACATACATTTAAAATTTCTTCAAAACAAGATGCTTATTTATGGGCCAAATTTAAAATTCAAAACTTTAGAACATGCATTTCAGTCAAAATCCGACATCACATGCATTGTGTGTGTGTGTGTGCGTGCGCGCGCGCTCTCTGTCTCTTCCATACATCATTCTAAATTTTCACAAGGGTTTCGTCGGTGAAACCCCTTGCATGGAGCAGTGTTGAAACGACCTGTGCTCATCTTATGGCTTGACTGAGATATATATGCCATATGAGATATGTATGCCATATGTGGTATACTTCGAAAGCATTTCGATGGGGTCTCGACGCAGACCTTTGTGTCACGCATTGGGCAGCTCATAACACAGTTGAAGGTCAAAGGGGTAATAAGTGTGACATTTATAGCCCCTTTTGATGGTGTGGAAAGACAATACACAACATTGTGGGGGCAATACAACTCTGTAATAGACCTTGTGAGCTTGTACAATACGAAAGCGGCAAAGTATGGGGGTGAGGCCAAGGTGCTAGCGAGCTTTAGCACAGGTGGGGTTGGAAGACAGCTCTTGGCTTTTCAACAACTCAAGGTTTCTGATGGCTCTTACGCATCCTCAATTAACTTCCAATACGAGGAACAAGCGCTAGCTAGTCCCATACATATGATTACAAATCCTTCATGTTGGTCTAGAATCTACGTCTTCACAGGTATTTCGCTTGCGAAACCCAATCTTGCTCAGTCATCCAAGAGCTCCTAGCCACCTGCTCAGTCATTGCCATGGCATCATCCCAATAGCTCTCAGCCACCTGCTCATTTCAAGAGCGCAGGCAATTCATTCTCTCTCTAAGTGGCTCTTGTTACTTCGTTAGCGAAGTGGCAAATTTTCGCTTCTTGGCCCCTTCTTGGCCACTCAGCAGCCCACGTGGCTGCACCTTATCTCCCTGTAAAGCTCTAAAAAAAACAGCACCGTCAAGCAAAAAACAGTGGCTAACAAAGTAAAAAGCTGCGCCGACGCACTGTAAAGCTCTAAAAAAAACAGCGTCGTCAAGCAAAAAATAGGGGCTAATTAACGAAGTAAAAAGGAGCATATTGCCTGATCCTCTCCCAACTCACGGGCAGGTTGACATCAAGAGCCTATTGCCTTCTCCTCTCCCAACTCACGGCGACTCCCGGCAAGATGAAGACCAGTGACCATCTCTCTCTCTCTCTCTCTCTCTCTCTCTCTCTCTCTCTCTCCACCGACCTTTGCTTGACGTCACTGTTGCCTAATATGCCTTTGCATAATATGCCTTTGCATACTCTTCCTACCAATATAGCCTATAGACCTTGTGTTAAACAACGAACAGTCTGGAATTTTCAAAAGAGCAGGAGACTCCACAGAGATATTTTACACACCTCATATTTCAGCTTATCCCTGACATGACCCCAACGGTATGACCATGATGAAGCTCCTCTTCCTCATCGGTATTAGGTGACTCAGTCCGCCTCAACTTCATCAATCGTTCATCGGACTCTATGTGCCTTTGCATAATATGCCTTTGCATACTCTTCCTGCCAATATAGCCTATAGACCTTGTGTTAAACAACGAACAGTCTGGAATTTTCAAAAGAGCAGGAGACTCCACAGAGGTAGTTTACACACCTCATTTTTAAGCTTATCCCTGACATGACCCCAACGATATGACCATGATGAAACTCCTCTTCTTCATCTGTAGCAGGTGACTCAGTCCGCCTCAACTTCATCAATCGTTCATCGGACTCTATGTGCTTCAAAACCTTTTTGACCTTTGCTTGACATCACTATTGGCCAAAGAGCCGGTCATGCTTGTTTCCTTTGCATCAAAGCAGCATAATATGCCTTTGCATACTCTCTCTGCCAATATAGCCTATAGACCTTGTTTTAAACAATGAACAGTCTTGAATTTTCAAAAGAGCAAGTGACTCCACAGAGGTAGTTTACACACCTTATTTTTAAGCTTATCCCTGACATGACCCCAACGGTATGACCATGATGAAGCTCCTCTTCTTCATCGGTAGCAGGCGACTCAGTCCGCCTCAACATCATCAATCGTTCATCGGACTCTATGTGCTTCAAAACCTTTTTGACTGTATTTCGAGTCCCACAAATTCTTCCATTGATGCCTTCACTAGCAAGTATGATACCTCCTGAGACACGCTGTTGATCTCAATCATAAATTTGTAAACAATCTAAATGGGAAACGTACTAAGACAGCTTATACATTCGACCTCCCGGATACTGATCACTCATGGTAAGAGATGACAACTAGAGCCTCAAGGGACCAAGTCTGACTGATACCACAAGTCTTCTAAATGTAATTACAGAAAACCCCACCTCTTAGCCCTGAAATCTTCAAGCCTCACAACAAAACAAATGGTTTTGAGAAACAAGTTGAAACCCCCAAAATTTTCCCATTTTCAAGATTTTTTCACAGCATAGAGAGCACACTTTGCAGTTAATCAAAGTTCTTTATAAATTCTTTCATCACAATCCATTCTACTATGGTTTTAAGTTTGAGCCCTCTAGATAGAATATACAACCGTGGAACTCCCAATGAGCCCAAGAACTTATACAATATAAGTCACATACATAGCATATCTCCCGCTTGATGCATAATCGGTGTAGCTTGTGTTAGCCGCTGCTAACATCACAATCGTTGTAGCATGTGGCCGTTGCTAACAGAAGCCAACAAGAGTAAAAATCTTACTCAAATGCTATTGGCCAGGCTTTCAAGGGCCAATAGAAGCCAGCATAGTAAGTGGCAATAAAGGTTGACCAAGATGAGAGAGAGAGGGCTGATTTGTGAAGGCATTATTCCACACACTCACACAAGCTCATGTATGAAGTAAATAAAGTCTATCTCCTTCTCAAGCTTTAATTTTGAAAGCTCTTCATCTACTCCAAGCTTGCAAGAAGGGAGGCCTACACCAACAAACTCTTGGCTTGTGATACAAATCCAACCAAGAGACAAGCTCCAATGCATGTTCATCTCTTCTACCATGCTGATTAGTAAGCTACGCTAAGCTATTGTGAGTGACTATATATGTGAGAAGAAATACTTATTTCTCGTAAGAATAATTCTTCTTCCTCTACATCTAGTCTTATACCCTGCTAGTTCTCACCATCTTCGAAGGTGTGTGAGGTCTTGGGTCTGAGTCCGCGAGGGAATTGATGTTATGTATTATCACATGTAAGTTCGGTGCATGAAGCTTACATCTTCATTGCACCAACAAGTTTTTACCAAGGAACACAAAGAATTGTATTGTAGAAAGTATCTCTTAATGGGAGAAGCTATAATACAAATGCCTAATGGAGGGGGGACCAGTCCGTGTAAATCCGATACTCAATAGTTGTTTCTATATCTATCCCTCTTTCAAGTATTGTTATGCGAAACTAATTAGGTGTTATGCTAATGTTGCTATCTCCAACCAAGCAATGTTCTATGCTCATTAGGAACTTGCTATTAATGAAATGCTCACTATGTTAAGTTATTTTCCTCTATTACAAGCTATTTAGACCATTAAATGTTGCATTGGTATCAATGTCATAAAAACCTAATATCTACTTTCCCAAATTATTTTCTCATATTAAACTGATCATTTAATATAGGGAAAATACCAAGGGGAGAAAAGGCTGGATATTAGAAAGGCTGCCAGACCGGTCTCAACAGGCGATCTATAAGAGGGGAACTAGGGATCCAGATGGGGATGGACTGCCAAAGAGAAAACTAATCAATGGAGTTTAAAAGACGTCTAGGTTTAACTCCATTAACACTAGGTTGGTAACCTAACAGGACATAAAAGTGTCCTTTCAGGGTTTTGAAAAAAACCTCCAAAACCATAGTAGATCCACTCATTTTGTAAAATCCTTTCATGAGGTTATAGTTCAAGGCCTACTACACATGGAAAAAATAAGAAACTTGTAAAATTTCTCATCTTTTGGTCACACCAAGCCTCCAAAGTTGATGGACCAGTGCATTTTCATCAAAACAGTCATTTCTTACGTTTTGTTGCATAAAAATAAGATTAGGGATTTTTGTAAGACTTGAGATAAATTCCCTAGTTAACTTCAATGGGTTGGTGATCAGAACATATGATTGCTTCTCACTCACTATTTTTTGTTTTGCCAAAATAAATAGGTACAAAAAAGTTGAATTTTTACCATTCTGCAAACATATCATCAAAGTTTCTATAGCCACGCTCAATACAAATAATATATGCATGTTTTCTTAGTTCCCTATTTTCCTTTATGTTCATAAGGAGCCATGGAGCATGTCAAAATAATAATACATCTCTTACCAAGGGGAATCTTGGGGACAAAGATGAACTGTTAAATACAGCAAACATGAAAAAACTGGGTTCAACATTATGAGTTGTAGAATCCCATAGAAACTATTCAATATCTAGCCAAATTTGATCCTTATTACTAGATATGGTTACTACCTACAAAATGCATGTAGTTGTCACAAGAAACTAACAATATTGAAAAATCTATACTTGATATACTAGAATGTTCCGTTTTCTTCTATAATTGAAAAAATCAACCATCGTTGTGTACTATGCAAAATAGGGTATTAGGTGCCCCAAAACTCAAGGAATGTTAGCTTTATGTTACAATATGAGACATACAAAATCAAAAATGCATTTGCATATCATGAAATCCACCAAAAAAATCATAGAAGAGCTTAAATTGGCTAAAAAACAGGATTTGACAATTTTTGTAATTTGGTCATAGCTTACAACTTTAATATTTATTTCTCCCTAGAAGCATCAGGACATGTCGAGGACTACTAAAGATAGTTCTCTAGCATTATAGACCTCACAAACATGAATTCTAGAGTGGTATAGTTGCAAAAAGTTAAAAAAAGCCAAAAACTGGACCCGTTTTTTCACACAGTTTAGGTTGTGAAATGTTGTGCAAGGACAATGTTAAAGATGGAATTGATATTCCAAAAAAATGTCGAGTTTTTTTCAGCTCATGAGACAACTTTCTAGATAGATAAAACCTCAAAATCCATTTTGAAACTCTTGACATAATTCAAGGAAAATGGTCACTTAACAGGACATAAAAGTGTCCCATTACCAACCTAGTGTTAAGACTTCCATAGGTAAAAGTTCCAACTTTTTAACTCTAGAGGTCATAGGCAATGGGAACTTGGCTTAGTGACTAAAAGTGCTAACTCTAGAAGTCAACAAAAACAATTAGCAAGAAGACAAAGGAAAGGGTGAACTTGGAAGAGGGAAGACTTGGAATCATACACACACACACACACATGCACACACACACACTACACTTTCCACAAAGCAAATAGGACACATGCCAGGCATGCAGGAAAACCCCCAATTTTTGCCTGAATCCTATTGGATGGACATAGAGGTGGACTAATGAGGGCTCACCTAGTGTAAACTAAATTAATTGCTTATTTTATAAATGCTTAAAAAAACAACTTATAAGAAATAGTCTCCCTAAAAGACTATTCGATAGTCAAAAGGCCCAATGAAAATTAAGCAGCTCCTAAATTTGCTTAATTTCTATTAGCCAGAAGACTAAAAGGTGCAATAGGAATTTAGATAATTAAGTTTATTATTTGATCATTTACAAAAAGGCGTACAGGGTGTACACTTATCACAAGGCTTTTGATTGGGCCTCTCAAAGGCTATTGGCTAAAATATTCACGGGCCAATAGGAAGCCATCATGAGTAAGTGGCATTAGGGGTCAACCAAGATGAGAGAGAGGGCTGATTTGTGAAGGCTTTATTCCACACACGCTCACACAAGCTCATCTGTGAAGTAAAGAAAGTCTATCTTCTTCTCAAGCTTTAATGGAAAGCTCTTCATCTACTCCAAGCTTGTGAGAAGGGATGCTTACACCAACAAAATCTTGGCTTGTGATGAAAATCTAACCAAGAGACAATCTCCAATGCATGCTCATCTCCTCTACCATGCTAATTACTAAGCTATGCTAAGCTATGATGAGTGATTATGTAAGAATAAATGTAAAATTTCATGGCCTAGTAACTTGTGTGGAGCGGAAAATAGCATAGACATAGTGAGCATTTCATGAGAATAGATTCCTAATGAGCATAGCAAGAGTGGTTGACTGGAGAGAGCAGCAAAAAGCATAACACCTAGTTAGATAGGCATCAACAACACTTCAAAAGAGAGAGAAATTAAGCTATTGACAATAGTTGAGGACCGGATTTACATGGAGCCGGCGGTGCCCCCTCCAAGAGGCTTTGTATTATAGGTTTCCCCCATCAAGGGAGACATTTTACAATACAATACTTTGTGTTCCTTTAATAACTTGATGGTGCAATGAAGATGGAAGCTTCAAGCACCATGAACACACTTATAAAACACAACATCAATTTCCTCATGGTCACAGACCCAAGACCTCACACACCTTCGAAGATGGTGAGAGCTAGTGGGGTATGAGAGTAGATTCAGAGAAAGAAGGAGTAGTCTTACGAGAAAGAAGTATATCTCCTCACATAATCACTCATAATAGCTTAGCATAGCTTAGTAATTAGCATTGTAGAGGAGATGATCATGCATTGAATCTTGGCTCTTGGTTGGATTTTCATCACAAAGTCAAGAGTTGTTGGTGTAGGCCTCCCTTCTCACAAGCTTGGAGCAGATGATGAGATTTTTATTGAAGCTTGAGAAGGGGAGAGAGTGTCTTCTTGCTTCACACATGAGATTGTGTGAGAGTGTGTGTGATAATTCCCTGTCAAAATCAGCCCCCTCTCTCTCTTGGTTGACCCCTCTTTCAATTTACTCTTGTTGGCATCCCATTGGACCCTGCAAAGCTTAGCCAATCATAATTGAGAAGCATAAGTGATAGCCTTGTGACATGTGTCCCACTTTCACCTTTTGTGAGAGCTTTAGGTAACTAATCAATGTAATTAAACTCTCATTGGACCCCTTTGTCTTCTTGCCAATAGGAATTAGGCAAGCCATTGGGCTGTTGAATGCTCATTGGACCCCTTGGGAGACTGTCCAATAGTCTTCTAGAGAGTTTAATTCTTTTTGGTTCTTTTATCAAGTGTTTTAAAATAAATTAAACTAAATGTACTCTAGCCTAATTCTCATTGGTCCACCTCTATGGCCATCCAATAGGATTTGAATGCATCTTGGGGGAAACTGGGCTAGTGAGCTGACAAGTGTACCCTATTACCTTTGTGTGAAGGGCTTGCAAGAGTGTGTGTGTGTGTGTGTGTGTGTGTTTCTCTCTCATCCCCTACTAAAAGGGCTCGCCCCCTTCCATCTAGGGGTTTGCAAAGACTTTTTTTGGTCTTCTCAAAGGCATCCAATTTCCCTAAGGTTTGACAATTGGACTTTACATTGAATTTTGGAAGTCTTAATGGGCTGAACATTAGGGTCTTTGAAGACCATTGTTTGCACAATGCTCTTTTGCAAATGCCCTCCCCCCCCCCCTTGGATCCCTATTGTGGCCGGTCTTCCAGCTTAACCAATATTCTAGCTTTTTCTCCCCTGGCACTTCCCCATATTAAATGATTAGTTTAATATGATAAAATCATTTAGGAGAATTAGATATTAGTTATTATTATATTACCTCTCTCTTGTAGTCAAAGTCGTCATTGACTATGGGGTAGAGAAGATAAATCCTATTCATTAGTCCTTTTCCTAGCGGGTAGAGGATCCATATCTTACCCTATGACATCATTCCAGAATGAATGACTGATCCATTTAGTTCTTGAGAGACTAAGCTACCACAAGCATGTATGCGCGTTAGTCCTATCAATCTTCCATAGTAGAGTGAAAAGCTCTACTTGGTGTTTGGAAGACGTCGTCTCCACAAACTTGATTCTAAGCATGCATCCTACATAACAATTGTGCACAATGAAGAAAAGGAGATTCTTTTAGGACAAAAACTATGTTCATTTTAAAAATTTGTACATTTGCTTACTCTAGGGAAGCATTGTAAGTATTGACAAGGTTTAGGTTATCCTTTAATTGTATGCCTTGCATCCATCTAGCATCTTCAAAAGGATAGTTCTTAAACTTAATATAAGATATCATCGCATAATCTTAATGCCTCTTAATACCTTGCCTTCATATAGGAAAATGGACTCGAGCTACAGCACCTCTTCTTGGTCTTTGATCTCCGGTGGGTCTTCAATAGTTGGTTCTTGAGGTGGCTCTCCTTTGTAAGTCTTTAGTATATAGGCTCACATGAAAATCATTGTGTATGAGCCAATGATTGGGCAACTTGAGTTGATAGGCCATCTCAGTGATTGATCTAAGAATGTGGAAGGTGCCATAGTACCTTTTTGCTAACTTAGCATAGTACTTTTGGTGTCCCGTAGGATTTTTTCCCATCGTGTGCCTTAATCGAGCCTTGGGAAATTTAAGCAAGACCCAATCATTTTCTTTAAAGGTTTGGACTCTTTTGTGCTTATCAGCAGTAGCCTTTTGTCTTTGTTCTAAGATAGAGATAGCATCCTTAATTTGGAAAGATCTAGTAGGTCTCGACTATACTCATCTGCAGCGAAGATCTTCCTATGTATCTTAAATAGCAGGCGACATTTTAATCTTCCCTTAATTACCTTGAAAGGTGCTTTTCCCGTGGAGGTATGTATCTTATTATTGTAGGCACACTCCACTAAGGGTAATTACTTCTCCCATTAGGACCTTTGGTCTATTTCCGTTACATAGGCTTTAGTAGATCAACAAATGTTAGGTTAGCTATTTCACTTTGTCCATCCATTTGGGGGTGATAGGCCAAAGAGAAGTATAGCCTTGTTCCTGAATTCTCAAAGAGACCCTTCCAGAAATTACTGGTCATTCTAGGATCTCTATCGAACACTATGGACATTGGCAAGCCATGGTACTTGAAGATTTGTGATATGAAGAGGGTTGCCATTTGATGGGCTTTACTGGCCTTTTTGACACGTATAAAATGAGATTGTTTACTAAACATGTCTACTATCGTCCATATTCTCGTATTCCCATGGATAGACTTAGGCAATCCAAAGATAAAATCCATGGATATGCTCTTCCATGGTGAATTAGGGATTGTCAAAGGTTTAAGAAATCCAGGTTGCTTCCCTCTATCAAACTTTGTCTTTTGGCATACCACACATTTAGAAACATACTCTTGTATGTATGCTTTCATGGTAGGCTAATCAAAATATGTTTCAATCCCTTTTAGGGTAGACTAAATCCCCCTATGCCCCGCATAAGGAGGAGCATGAGATTCATACATTACTTTCTCACGTAGTGAGTTTGTAACGCATAGTCTATTGCCATGGAGAAGATAACCATCTTGTAAGGTAAATGATTCCTCTTTTTTCCCTAGTGCAAAGGCTGAAATCACATCTGTAAAATTGGGATGAATAGCTTACTCATCTATCATAGAAGATAGATCATTGTGAGTTGCTATGGAAACCGCATTCACTCGGCCGTCTTGAGAGTGCATCGGCTACTTCATTATGCTTGCCAGCAATGTGAGCAATACAAAAATGAAATTTCAAAAAGATATTATCCCACCTCATTTGTTTGTCGGAGAGCTTGGTTTGCATTATGAAGTACTTGAGTCTTTGGTGATCCGTTCATAGAATGAAAGGAGTCCCCAGTAAATAGTGCTTCTGCGAGTCTAAGGCATGTAAACTGCAAGGAGTTCCTTTTCATATATGCCTAGATCTTGCTCAACAGGGTCGAGCCTTCGACTTTCATAGGCTATGGCACGCCCTTCTTGGAGAAAAACATCTCCAAGGAAATCACCACAAACGTCACATTGGACCTCAAATGGCTTTGAGAGATACGGCAGTGTAACCACAGGTTGAGAGATAAGCTTTTCAAAACCATTGTTCTCCTTGGAAGACCATGTATACCTAAAATTTTTCTTTGTTAGGTCATGTAATGGTCCCGCGATTTGTGAGAACTTTTCTATGAAGCATCTATAGTATGCAAACATACCTATAAAGATCCTTTTATTACCTCTAGCTTTGATGGATCCATTTGGATGCCATCTTGAGAGATAATGTGACCTAAATACTAAATCTCTTGTAAGAAAAACACTTTTCTTTCAATTAACATAAAGTTTATTCTCTTGTAAGACTTGACATACTACTTGGAGATGTTGCTTGTGTTCGTCTAGTGAATTGAAGTAGATGATAATATCATCAAAGAACACTCCAGTAAAGGTTTGGTGAGGCCTGAGTAGCTTCTCTATCAAGCGGTTGAATGTGGTTGGTGCATTGGTCAAACACCAAAAGGCATGACAATGTATTTGTAAAGACCAAAAGTAGTGAAAAATGCGGTCTTTACAATGTCTTGATCAACTATCCTTATTTGATGGTAGCCACTTTTTAGGTCTATTCTACTAAAGTAGGTCGACCCTTGTAGCTTATCAAATAGGTCTTTTACCCATGGAACGAGAAACCTATTTTTGATAGTGATCCTATTTAGTGCTTGATCAACTATCCTTATTTGAAGGTAGCCACTTTTTAGGTCAATTATACTAAAGTAGGTCGACCCTTGTAGCTTATCAAATAGGTCTTCTACCCATGGAATGAGAAACCTATTTTTGATAGTGATCCTATTTAGTGCTCTATAGTACACACACATACGATATGTGTCGTCTTTCTTTTGCACTAATAGCACGGGTGAAAAAAATGGAGATGAGCTAGGCCTAGCTAACCATGCCCTTCTCAACTAGCTCATGCACTTGGGGGCATAATCTCCTCTTGTTGAGCTTGAGAAACTCTATAAGGAGGTTTATTAGGTGGTGAACTTCTTGGAAGAAGTTCAATTGCATGGTAATCATTGCCTCGTTAGGAGGTAGTTCACAAGGGATTTCGTCAATTAAAAAATCTTGAAATTCCTTGAGATTATTGGGTAGCTCTAATTCCTTGTGATTATTTATATTTTGTTTTGCTAAAGCATTAGGTTCATTTTGAGAATCTTTAAAAAAAATCATGTACACGGAAATAGAGCTCTTTATTGACTTATTGAAAGCTTTAATATGTACAATGGGTATGGTATAACCTAACTCCTTCACTACAAGAGGTACTTTACATTAGCGACGCTCGCAGTGCGACGCTCAAAAGTGAAAATTCACGATGTCGCTGTCATCATTGCTATGGGTGTTGCTATGAGCATCGCTAGTTTATGTGTAACATAGCAACGCTCATAGCGACAACCATAGCGACACCGACGGGGGTAAAAAAATAAACAGAGAGCGCCTGAAAAATCAGATCTAAGATCTGAGTTTTCGACGCTCAAGCAAAGAGGTAACCCGCACTCTCCCTCTCTCTCTCTTTATTCTCCACATACACACACACTCACACACACACACACTCTCGTGTTCCCTTCCCCATTATCTCTCTCTCTCTCTCTCTCTCTCTCTCTCTCTCTCTCTCTTTCTCACACACACACACACACACATGCATAAACAAAACACACACACACACACACACACACACACACACATGCATAAACAAAGAATGCATACACACACACATTGAGAGAGGAAAAGAGAGAGAGAGAGAGAGAGAGAGAGAGAGAGAGAGAGGAGAAAACAAAGAGAAAGAAAGAGAGAATAAATAACCAAAGAGAGAGAGGGGGAGAAAACGAAAGGGAGAGGTAAGGAGAGAAAACAAAGAGAGAAAGAGATTAGGTTAAAATTTAAATTAGATTAGGTTAGATTACATTTAGATTTATGTTTATGTTGAGTTTAAGATTAGGTTAGATTTAGATTTATGTTAGATTACATTTAGGTTTAATTAGGTTAGATTAGATTAGATTTAAGTTTATTTTGAGTTAGATTTATGTTAGATTAGATTTAGGTTTATTTACGTTAGATTAGATTAGATTTAGGTTTATTTTGAGTTTAAGATTAGGTTAGATTTAGATTTACGTTAGATTAGATCTAGGTTTATTTAGGCTAGATTAGATTAGATTTAAGTTTATTTTGAGCTAGATTTACGTTAGATTAAATTTATGTTAGATTAGATTTAGGTTTATTTACGTTAGATTAGATTTACATTAGGTTTAGATTTACGTTAGATTTAGATTTACGTTAGATTTAGATTTACGTTAAATTAGATTAGCTTTAGGTTTATTTTGAGTTTAAGATTAAATTAGATCTAGATTTATGTTCGATGGAATAGCTTTTTTTAGATTTTAGTGCATGTCAATGAAGGTGTGCTTTGTCCAAAGAGCAAACACTAGTTACACAACAATATGTATATTCCCATCAGAATCTGACACCTATTAACTCACATACTAACCATATTCAAGTATCCGCGAATCACCACATGTTCAATTAGGTTAGATTTAAGATTAGATTTTGGATTGAGTTTTTATATTAGAGTCTACCTTCGAGATCACGATAAAAAAATTAGAGTTAGACGAACGGTGATCCCTCTCTTCCTCTCTACGGATGCGACCTTAAGCTTGAAAGCTTTCAATGGCATGATACTCAGATTGGAGACCAACATGTAATGTGCTAAGTAATCCCTCGAACAAAGATCTATTGTGAAAAGATGTTAAGGTGTTGTCAAATGCTACAGCTAGAGAAGAGGAAAAGGGGTTTTGTCGACTACATGCACTATCATGTAGGCGTGGGCGTGTAGATTTCTTGTACCCACAAATATAGGCATTGATCAATAAAGAAGAGATTATAACTAGGTGGTTCTGATCTTTGTGCACCTCTAGACCGAGGTGTATGGAGATTGGATATGAGTAGAATGTGAGGTAGTTTACAGTATGAACAAAGAGAGAGAGAGAGAGAGAGAGAGAGAGATAAAAGACAGAGGATGCCAATAGAAGATTAAATTTTTTGTCCAAGTTATGAGGTTTTTACCCTCATTATGAGTAGTGATGAGGATGTGGGGCCGTTCAACCGAAACACCTATCTCTCAACGAGGATCTTATGTCCTTGTTATCAATGCAAGCATGCTGTTTCTTTGCAGCACATTCACGAATTTGGCGAGTTTGATCCATCTATTATAGATCGAGTTGTTGCCAATTATAACTCGTTGGACTCTAACGCTGACCAACAAGCAAAAATCTTGCAACCCAATAGACGTATTCGCTTGCGCTTTGGTCAAGCAGCATATGTGAGGCCACAAGATGTAGCCTCTGACAGCTCGAGGGATGATCATGCAGACCACATTCCCAACGAGGCAATGTTTGAGCCCAAGATCGATGAAATGATCGAGACAATCATGGATTCATAAAGGCTTATCTATGATGATATGAAAAGTGAAGCCGATACACCATTGTATGATGGAGCACTTGTGTCTAGATTGAAGGCGCTTCTGGTTCTTCTCAACATGCAGACAAAGTTTGGATGGAGTGACAGTAGCGTCACAACACTTTTCAGGTGATCTATTACAATGTGTTTACTTTAATAAAAAACTCTAGATGTATAATGATCTGATAGATTTTTACACAATTGTACCGTATTTTTTCTGCTGTGTAGATTGCTCAAAGAGCACATACTGCCAGTTGATAATGTGATGCCAGATTCCAGAGAGGAAGCAAGAAAGATCTTGTGAAACTTGGGAATGGATTACAATTCGACTTACGCTTGTCTTAGCGACTGCATTCTTTTCAGAGGGGAGTACATAGACATGGAGAAGTGTCTGAAATGTGACTCCGAGAGATATCGAGTAGATCTCCATCGAACAAAAATTCCACAAAAGGTTTTGCAACATTTTTCTCTACTTCCTCGCATCAAGCATTTCTTTGAATGTAAGTCCATGGCTGCCCTAACATCATGGCATGAGGAGAATAAATCTTCGGATGGTGTGCGATGGATTCCTACAGATTGTGTAGCCTTGAAACATATAGATGGAACATGGTCGGATATTGCCAGGGAAGCTCGAAATTTGCGCCTAAGCCTGGCTATAGATGGCGTAAAACCATTTGATCAAAGATCAACATCTTACAGTGTATGGCCCGTTGTCATCGTCAACTACAACATTCCCCCGCGGTTGACTACAAAGAAGGGGCACCTATGGCTAAGCTTGATTGTGTTGGGGTGGTGTAAAGTGAAGAATATAGATGTGTATCTTTGTCCACTATTGGAAGAGCTACAACAATTGTGGATTGTCATAGAAGTGGTGGATATGAGCCGACACACAGGTCGATGGAATGCTTTGATCAGAGGAATTCTAATGTGGACCATGCATGACTATCCCGGACTAATAGAATGCTCAGGTGATTTACACTTAAACTCAAACATTGTAAATCTTGATTTTTCTCAAGCTTATCTATTATCATGTGTACACATGCAGGGCTTCAAACAAGCCGATACAGAGTATGCGTCACATGTGGACCTAGATTGACTGTACGTTGAGCGCCCTCATTGAAGAAGAAAATCTACGAAGGTCATCAAGCGTATCTTCCAAAGAATCATGCGTTACGCAATGGCTTTTTGGGAAGAAATCCACCGAGGATGTCTGCACAAGCATGGTTAGAGTAGAAGGAGATGTGTGATAATGGTTTGCCCCCAGGGATGAAGAGACTCTCTCTATGGTACGAGTTACCATATTGGCCATGACTCATGATCAATGACTTGCTCGATCCAACGCACATATTCAAGAATGTGAGTAATCTTCTATGGGACCATCTAACCGGAAAGAAAGATACTTTGGGAGCCAGGGTTGACCTTAGAAATGTGAATCGTATGGAGGCAATATTGGTCGCACACAACATCCGATGGATCGATAAAACTCCCTAAAGCGCCATGGATTTTCAATGGAGCCCAAGAACGCAAAGTAAAAGAGACCATTTGATCTATGCGGACCCCCATTGGCATAATGCACTCGCTTCAAACATGTTTTACTAAAGAAGGAAAGCTTGTACCGGTTTGACGTCACATGACTGGCATAAAATGTATCAAGTATGTTCATAGTGGAATATATCATAGTGGGAATTGTGTAACAAATTTGTGTGTGGACTTTAATATCATTGTTGCACATGTTTTGCAATTTATTTTACTGGTGGCCATTGAGGGATGTTTGTCTCTTGACGTCCGTAACACAATCTACAAACTTGCAAAGTTGGTGCAATGGATCTCACAAAAGGAGATCAACGTAGACTCCATACCATTCGCCAAACTAAACGCTGTGGAGGTTTTGTGCATGTTTGAGAAACACTTTCCTACTACCATGCTAACCAGTCAGATGCATCTTCTTGTTCACATAGTTGATGAGGTGGAAATAGCTGGCACAGTACATTCCAGATGGATGTTCTTTTTAGAACGTTTCATGAAAACACTCAAGGGATATGTGCATCAAAAGGAACGTCCAAAGGGTAGCATGGCAGAAGGTTGGCTGCTATCAGAGTCCCTAGTGTACATTGGATAGTGGCTAGAAGGATTTGATAAAGCCCGGGACATGCTATGGTGAACCATAAATGATGAGCGCATATCTAGGATTGTCATGTGCAATCTCGGTGTCAAGAAGAAGATGATGGAATATCTAGAGGCTAAAATCAACCAATTTTGCATGCTTCACAATCCAGTGATGCAAAAGTGGATTTCACAATATGAGGATGCAAAGCAAGAGTGACAAAGGGCACGAATCAAGTGGAGACAAGGAACACGACCATCGATGCACTATTCAACGGGTCTAGAGAGCCTACCAACATTCATGAGCTTAAGATGGTTGCACAACCAATTGAAAAGCGCACATCAGTGCGGTGAAGAAGTGATTGAGGAGGAGTGGGAGTACTCTTGGGGTTACGTGACCAAGGTAAGTTTGCAATGTACAACTAGTGACTTTCTAGATGTTTGAACGGCCACTCATAATCTTTGTTGGTTGTAGTATAAGTCATACACAGTAACATGGTGTAAAGGTTGACATTTTAGGGTGGAACGGATCGACAAAAAGCATTTTACTCAAGATTGTGGAATCGTGGAAAAATTTGAACAGTCTAGTCGATGACGGTCCTCTGATGCAGATCATGTGGTGGCGGAACTCACTTACTTTGGCACGCTACAAGAGATTTCGAGGATCGATTATTAAGGATTTTTTGTCGACTTCTTCAACGTGCAATGGTTCAAGATAATCATGGAGGGTCACAACGCTACTGTGTGTAGAGGAGAGTCTGATTTTCTTGAGGTGGATTCAACTAAAAATGGACTGACCTAAGAGACGCTTTCGTACTACTCGAGCATTGTGAACAATTAAGTATGTAAATAGTTAAGTAAGTTATGTAAGTTCTCATGTAAGTTATGTAAGTTGAGCATTGCTTGGAAGGTCTCATGTAAGTTATGTAGCTTTGGCAGGTGATATTTCATCCTATAAAGTCTGTATCAAACTGGTGGTACATCATAGAGGTATCCCCTTGTAGTGCACGGACGTATGAAGGCTACCATGTACCAATCATAGCGGCATCAATGGAGGAGATCGGAGAATATTCTCAGTCAGAAGCCACTCAGGTGCTTCCAGACGAGCATCAAGCTGCTACTCTCTATGGGGTGCATGCAGAGGATCTACAAAATGAGACGGAGGACATCTGTTTAAAAGGAGAGCTCTATATAGATATAGGAAGTTATGCTGAGCTTTGCGAGGATGAGAGAGAGACCCCTTAAAGCCATAAATATTGTATTTGAACAATTTTGCTCCGTTTTATAATATATATTGTATTCACGTGGCTTTTTGTCCATTTTTGTCTATATGCATCATTGCGTCATTGTATTTAATGGTCTTTGTGTCCACTCCAGGTACGTATCTCTAGGTATGTTCTCACAAGTAGGGACGACGAGCACTACGCTCCGAGTGAGATGGAGATTGAAGTTGCAATCGTGAAGGCTTGCTCAATATAGATGTTGCTCATCCCACCGCTAGATCTAGTTGATCGGGTAAAAGAGACACTAAGAAGCACTACTACTGTTTCTTAGCATCTCTTATACCCTATCAATTAGATTTAGTGGTGGGGCAAGCAACTTCTATGAGCAGACCTTTGTGATGCAGCTTCAATCTCCATCGCACCCGGAGCGCAGTGCTTTTACAAATTCACAAAAATTCAACAAAATCTCTCTGCACAGGAATCCCTCCCCCTTTATGAGTCCTCTCTCTCTCTTTCTCTCTCTCTCTCTCTCTCTCTCTCTACTTGTCCATGTTTTCTTCTCCATTCATTCAATATTAAGATTAAATGTTCATGTGTTTAATGCAGGTATGGATGATGATGAGTTTCTTTCTTCTTTGTCACCCCAGCAGAGGTAGTGGTACGTGGAGTGTCATTGCTCTGGAGCACCATCACGTGTTCCTGTTATGAGCGCATATAGAACTAGAAGAGAGCAAGAGGAGGAACTCACAATGTACAAGAACTTGGATTTGATGATAAGCTTAATATTGATTACAAGACTTAATACTTTATTAAGAGATCTAGATACAAGACTTGGATTACATGACTTGAGTACAAGACAAGGCTTGATTGCAAGGACAAGACTTGAACTTAAGGACTAGAAGAGGGATTTCCTCATAGGAGCCTCACAACTGGTGTTGGCAAGACTGAGGGGCTTGTGGCCCAAGACCCCTATTTATACTAGTGCTTGAGGAGGTTACTTGAGAAGGTTAGAACTTTCTAGGTTCTACTTGAGGAGGTTAGAATCTTCTAGAACCTTCTTGATTCTTCTTCAACTTTCTAGAGCTTTCCAGAAACTTTTAGATTCTTTCGGAATCGTCTCCAAGTGTCTAGAAACTTCTTGATCCTTCTAGCTTTTCTAGAACCTTCTGGATCCTTCTTCAACTTTCTAGAGCTTTCCAGAAACATCTAGATTCTTCCAAAATCTTCTCCATGTTTCTAGAAACTTCTAGAATCTTTTACAATCTTCTAGGTCCTTCTTCTAGATCCTTCTAGCGATGATGTAGGCAATGACATAGACAATGATGCAGGTAACGACTGACATTACCCCCTCCTCTAGCGACGAGTTCCACGAGGAGCAGTGGTGTTCCTTGAGTCGGGCTTCCATGGATGTTGTTGATGGAATTCTTGGACTTTGAGAGATGCATGTTGTAGATTGTGTGCTGGCTCCCAAGTTCGTTCACTAACATCATAGCGTTTCTGATGCACCAAGTACTGTAACCTTCCAAGCAAAACTCAATAAAGTAGTACTTTCTCGACCTCGTATTCGTCATGTCCTTGAATCTTAACCGGAGGAGGTGGTTGTAGGGCTCTTCTTGGGATCTTAGATGTGTGACAAGGTACTAGGACTGAGACCTAAAAGATCGGATGGATTTTCATGGATGAGGGCAATCGGAGTTGATAGGTGACTGGATTGATTTGACGGATAATTTTAAACGGACCAAGCCTTTGATAATCAAGATTTTGAAAGGGACGAGATGAACGCAGATCACGTTGAAGAAGCCACACTTTATCCCCTTCTTTGTATTTTGGATGCTTCATGCGATCGAGATCTGCACTTTCCTTATACTTGGATTGAGCTTCTTTGATATGAATTGTAAATTCAATTGTGAATTGCAGATAATTGTTGTGTAAGATAAATAGCAGCTGGATTCTTGACTTGATAGAGTCTATGGATATCTATCCTGTTTGGGATGTTGACCATAATTAGCAAAGAATGGAGTGTGGCGGGTGGAGGCATGAAAACTGTTATTATAGGAGAATTCTGCTAGCGGTAGGAGCTCGAACCAATTATCCTGGTGATAATTGATAGTACAGCGGAGATATTGTTCCAAAACTTGATTTACTCTCTCTGTTTGTCCATCACTTTGTGGGTGATTGGCTGAAGAGAGGTTGATTTGTACTCCGAGTAGCTTGAATAATCTTTTCCAAAAGCTAGAGATGAATCGTGGGCCTCGATCAGAAACTATGTCATCCGGTTATCCGTGATAACGATAGATATGTTGTAGAAAGAGTTTGGCCGTACCTTTGCCAGTGATGGTTTTAGTGGTTGGAATGAAGTGTGTCATTTTTGTAAACCAATCCACGACTACTAAAATGGAGTCGAATCCTTGTGACAAGGGTATCTCTGCAATGACATCCACGGAGATGGATGACCATGGTTTGGTTGGAATGGGCAAGGGATAAAGTAACCCATGAGGACGATGACGAGGGGCCTTTGATCTATTGCAAGTGTCACAAGTGCCTACATACTCCTTGACAAGCTTCCACATTTGAGGCCACCAAAAGTCACGGGAGAGAAGCTCAATTGTCTTATTAACCCTAAAATTCCCTTCTGATGAAAGATCATGCCGTTGCTAAAGTACCTCCAAGCGTATTGGTCCTGGCGGAATATAGAGAAGACCCTTATAGTAAATTAGTCCATCACTTTATTAAAAGTCCTCATTGACCTCTTGTCCTTGTAGTTGTTGTCTGATATTCTGAGCAAGTGGGTCTTTGACAAGTTGCGTCTTCACCTTAGAAAGAAAAGTAGAATCCTCAGGAGCTTAGCTCATGGTGGCATTTAGTTGAAGCTGCAAAAGTTTCAAAATCACTGACTCTTATTGATCAAATGTTGCATCGGCTTCTCTAGGTGCAAGGTATGATCTTTTTGATAAGGCATCTAGCTTAGCTTGTTGATGGAGGTCTATAAGAGATAAGAAAATCAAACCTTGATAGGATACCACTCCACCTGACTTGGCGACGATTCAAGACACGGGATGTCATGAAGTATTCCATATTCTTGTGATCTGTAGAGACAGTGATCTTATGAGGAGCTCCTTCAAGTAGGTGACGCCAAGTGTCAAAGGAGTCGATGATTGCTAAGAGCTCTGTGTCATGGATTTCATAATTGATTTCTGCATCTGAGAACTTGCAGGAATGAAAAGCCACTGGATGTACTCGACCATCCTCTCCTATTTGGGATAGAATAGCGCCAAGGGCAAAATCTGAAGCGTCTGTTTCTAGGATGAAAGGCTTTGTAGGATGATCTACATGAATTAGAATGGGTGCGGTCATGAAAGCTTGCTCGAGAGTCTAAAATGCTTCGTGGCCTCTGAGTCCCAAAAAAACTTATTATGGCCTGTCAACCTTGTGAGTGCTCTAACCACCTTGGAGTATCCCTGTATAAAGGTACGATAAAAATTTGCAAATCCGAGGAAACATTGAATATATCTTACCGAGGTGGGTGTCTCCCAATCAAGGATGGTTTGAACCTTCTTTAGATCCATGGAGATTCCCTTTTTAGAAATTACATAACCAAGAAATTGCACCTTAGATTGATGAAAAGAGCACTTCTCCAACTTTGCATATAACCGTGATGCACGAAGCTTTTCAAGCACTAATCGTACATGGTGCTCATGCTCTTCTTGATCCTTGGAAAATATCAAGATATCATCCAAATATATTACCACAGAATAATCCAAATACTCCTGAAAGATATCGTTCATTAAATGTTGAAAAACAATTGGGCATTTGTGAGACCAAATGGCATGACGGTATATTCAAAGTGGCCATACCTTGTCCAAAAGGCTGTTTTCCATTCATCACCTTCTTTGATTCTGACTAGGTTGTAAGCACCACGAAGATCTATTTTTGTTAATATTCTTACCCTGCCAAGGCGCTCAAGAAGCTATGGGATCAAGGGAAGGGGATAGCAATTCTTGACGGTGATCTTGTTTAGGCCCCTATAATCCACGCACATCCGGAAAGTTCCGTCCTTCTTTTTTACAAAGAGTATTGGAGCTCCTGTTGGGGACTTTAAATGTGGTATGAACCCCTTGCAAGACTCTCATGACTCTTTGTCATGGGTTTTATACGCTGACAAAGGATGCTTACCACACAATACTGGTTAATTTCAATTGAAATTGCTTGACACGGTCGATTCTTTTTGTTATGGTATCTACTGCCATAGGCTTTCAGCACAAACATATTTATGTGAAGCAAGGCTTCAATCTACAACTCTTAAGTTGAGGATTTCCCCGTTTGGCGTATGCTATGAGCACACTCCTTTGGGGGATTTCTCCATATGCTTGCAGGATATTTCAAGCCAACTTTCTCTCGCACAACAGAGATGGTTATGATCTACATTTGAGCGAGCTCTTTTCTTCCGACATCTCCAGACAACTGGTTACAGCAGGATGACCAGGTTAGACCATGTTCAATATTGTTTATTTTTGCATGTTTATACATTTACATTGGAAATTAATGCTTTTGTGTAAAGCAAAGTTCTTTGAAAATTTACATGAAGCAAGGCTTCTTCCTTGTGCCAAGGTACTGCCCAATGCTTTGGAATCACAGGCAGTGGCACACATGTTTGAAAAACTGGCAAAATAGGAGATATCACCTCATAGAATCTCTACGAGTTTAAACTGTGCAAGGCACTAATGGTTTTGACTCTCACGTTTGAGGCCATCACTCTCGCCAAGGGCTTAAAAATCTTTATGCAAGGCATGCTAACAAGGTGGCATGAATTCCACAGTTTCCGAGATTACGCTTCCGCTATCACACCAGACACTCAGTCACGGACAGATTAAGTTCTGGATTGTTTAAATTTGTGGTTGTTGTCAACGCACAAAACCACTAAAAGGAACCTAAAATGTTGACTAGATTCACCGGCAAAGTGCCCTATTCAAGTCATCCTCATACAGTCGCGACCCATACACGATAGATGGTCAAGATTTGACTTGTGTTTTCTGTTGCCTCTCTGGATGAGAGCGTCATACAGACATATTGTTGTATGCTTATAGGTTAAGCTGCAAATCAGGCATAAGAAATTTCCTCAGCCCAACATGCTCTTCTTCTCTCTCTCTTTCTTATTTCTCTCAAGAATAATGAAAACTTTCTAAGAAGCTTTTGATACATGTTTTGTTTGGGAGTCATCATGAGCCAAGGTGCTCTAACTCTCAGCTAAACATTGGCCAAGATGCCATTCACATTAGTTTTCACCGCTTTATCGATTGAACACTAATTGCCGTAAGAGCTAGGAGCCACACACAGACTAGCTAAGAGCGATTGTCAGATTTTGGGTAGGACCCAACTATTGGCATTCCTTGAAGATTGTTCTTATGATCGAACAGATCTGCCCAGTGGAGTACACATCAAATACATTGACGTTAATGGATGAGCAAGAGTCTTGTCATTTCATAGGATTAGGGTGTCATTTTTGCACTATATGTTTCTAGTGCGATGCTCAAGTTGAGTTTTTGATACTCTTGCACTTACATCAGCTGCTCTATACAATGGAGTCTAGAGGTAGCAAACAATCGAGATAGCATGGCTGTTGATACGAGCTAGGCATCTCACTTGTGTGGATTTCTTGTTGTCTCTATAGCACTATGAGTGTCTCTGGCATCACATTTTTGGGGTACGACCCAACGGGCGCTTACTAAATCACCCCATCCGCATTGAGGATCACAATTTCATCTATTCTCGTTATACTTTCAAGGAAAGAATTCTGTAATCTACCATGCGACAACGAAAAAATTCAACTTTCCAAGTTGATTCTCATTATTCTGTACACGGTTAACTAGGTTGGTTACCGTTACCTGCTAGTTGAGCAGTTTCTACAAAGGGTCTTACCAAGGGGTTTGACTACGTAGATTCTACCCAATGTGTTTGGATTGTGAAGGCAACACCCAAGGTTTTTAGTGCAATGTTGTTTGTTTTTTTTCACAGGTGGGAGATGTATTCTTGTGCATTTGAATACGGGTAACTGAATTTTTAGTTCAATCCCCAGGGCCATGCCAAGGGCATGTCGAAACAAGTATTTTGGGCCGTAGCGTCCAAAGTACATTATGCTGTTATGAATCCACTTGTCGGATTCAATTTGGCACATGTCATCACATGGGATACAACATTGTCTAGGAACGCAAGGAGTTCCGTTTAGCCAGTGTGGAGCAATGAATGAGGGTCCCTCTCACTCTTGTCGCAGAGTGTTAAGAGTTACCTCCACACACAAGTACACCTTGTACTTTAAGGATGTTCTTTTTTAAACATCCTTACATGAGACATATTCCACATGTGGAGAATATGAGTCTCTGGACTAACACGGGCGCCCATTATTTCAAATATGTGTCACGACAAAGTCCCTAGGTGCCGGTCAAATCTGTTTTCTAGACCATTTTTAGCATGACGTATCAGGAGTAATTTCAATGGCCAAAATTGTCGGATACTTAGAATGACTTGTTCAGGTACAAGTACTGCTAAACAACATTACAAATGGTTGTTTATACATATAGCAAGGCTCGGGAGGGCAAAGAAGAGGAGGGTTAAGAGCCTCATTGAACACAAGGTGGTGTCGAGGCATCGGCGGCGGCATACCGACAACAACAACCACCACCACCACCACCACTAGAGCACCGGTGCCTAGACAAGTTTGAAGATTGTCTCATCGACATCGAAGCTTTGGAGCGCGCTGAATGCTCCAAAACAGAGGGAGACGCTAGAGGAGTAGGAACTGTCATGGATGCTTGAGAGTCAGTCCGCTGCTTACATCATCGCCTATTTCATCACCTACATCATCGCTAGAAGTCTCTAGAAGAAGGATCTAGAAGATTCTAGAAACATGGAGAAGATTCCGGAAGAATCTAGATGTTTCTGGAAAGCTCTAGAAAGTTGAAGAAGGATCTAGAAGGTTCTAGAAGAACTAGAAGGATCAAGAAGTTTCTAGAATCTTGGAGAAGATTCCGAAAGAATCTAGAAGTTTCTGGAAAGCTCTAGAAAGTTGAAGAAGAATCAAGAAGGTTCTAGAAGATTCTAACCTCCTCAAGAAGAACCTAGAAAGTTCTAACCTCCTCAGTAACCTCCTCAAGCACTAGTATAAATACGGGTCTTGGGCCACAAGCCCCTCAGTCTTGCCAACACCAGTTGTGAGGCTCCCATGAGGAAATCCCTCTTCAAGTCCTTAATTTCAAATCTTATCCTTGCAATCAAGCCTTGTCTTGTACTCAAGTCATGTAATCGAGGTCTTGTATCTAGATCTCTTAATGAAGTATTAAGTCTTGTAATCAATATTAGCGGCTTATCATCAAATCCAAGTTCTTGTACATTGTGAGCGCCTCCTCTTGCTCTCTTCTAGTTCTATACGGGCTCATAATAGTTTGGCAAGACTACCATCTCTTAATCTTCTAAGCCATCACGGAGCCGATGATGGAAGGTGTCATCAACGCATTGCAAAGCATCCAAGCTCAGTTACAAGAACTTCGCTAGAGTAACACGCAACTTCAAGCAGGGCAACCCCTAATCTTGGGAGCTTCAAGAGATAAGCACACATCAAGCACAAGAGCTGCAAGATCTAGCTATTCTCAACAACATAAGAAGGAGCCAAAGGTTAGCATGCCCGAACAATTTGATGGGACTAGATCAAAGTTTAGAGGTTTTCTCCAACAAGTGTGCCTCTTCATTAGAATGCAACGAGAGCGTTATCCAGATGATGCCTCTCAAGTAGGCCTTATTGGGACCCTCCTCTTGGGTACGGATCTCTCTTGGTTTGCTCCCTTACTTGAAAAAGAATCTCCTCTTCTTCATGACTTTGAAGCTTTTGTGCTCGAGTTCTCTGCAACCTTTGAGGATACTGATAGAGCAAGGGTTGCTGAAACCAAACTTAGAAATCTCCGCCAAGGATCAAGACCTGCATCCGTCTATGCATCCGAATTTCAACAGCTCACTTGTGATTTGACTTGGCACGAGGAATATTTCATTAGCCAATTTCGGTGGGGATTAAAGGATGACGTAAAAGATCTTTTATTGACTATGCCAAAGGTTCACACATTAAGAGAGTTCATCTCTCAAGCAATAGAATATGATAATCTACTATTTGAGAGGAGACAAGAGAGGCGTCTTGGGGCACCATTGTGACCCCAAACAAAAGTGACACATAATGACTACACACCTCAACAGGGACATGGATCAAGCATTGAGCCCATGCAAATTGAATCATCATGGTTTCAACCTCTCTCAGCCCAGGAGAAGCAAAGGCGATGCATTAATGGCTTATGTATGTATTGCAGAGAGCAGGGGCACATGGTTCAACAGTGTCCAAGGAAGAGAAGGATGAAGGTTCATGGTGCAATGGCCTCAACGTGTTCGGAAAACATGGGCGTCCGACCCCAATAGAGACCGACCAGTTGGACAAAAGAGAAGCAAAAGAAGGTCTCTTTCTTCTCGATGATTCCACTTCAAGTTTTATGCTACCAATCAAGATCCATATGCTGGTAGGCACATGGATTGTAAAGCATTACTAGATTCAGGCACTAGAGTGGGCTTCATGGACAAAGAATTTGCAAAAGAACAAGGCATAACACTTGTGGAGAAGTCTAATCCAACAACTGTAGAAGTCATTGATGGTCGTCCCCTTGCTTTAGGGGAAGTCAGGTATGAAACTCGCCCCATAGAAGTAACATTGCAGGAGCATGTTTCAAGAATAGCGTTCAATATTATACAAAGCCCAAGCAGTCATTGTTATTGGGCTACCGTTGCTTGAATTACATAATCCGGACATCAATTGGAGGACTTGGAGAATTGAACCACAAAAAGTCCAAAACAAGAAGGGAAGGCATAATAGGCCTATATATCTTGGAGCCAAGGTCTTCATGCGTGCAACCAAAAAGTATCCAGCTTTCTTGATATTTGCAACACCAATGGACACGTAGACAACAAAAATCATGGAGGCATTGCCACATCAATATCAAGATTACAATGATGTTCTTGAGAAGAAGAATGCACACCTCTTACCAGAGCATCGACCCTATGATTGTGCTATAGAGATTCAGGAGGGAACCCAACCCCCTTTTGGCCCAATATACAAGCTATCTCAAGATGATTTGGTAGAATTACGGAAAAATACATGCGGAGGAACTTGCTTCCTTCTTCAAGTCCAGTAAGAGGCCATGCATGTCTCCTTGAGATATTAAAAAATAAGCCCTTGCTATTAATGTATGCAACAAAATTTGTGTGCGTATGTGATGTCAGAGGCCGTGCTTGTGCTTGGAGTGGAAAAAGTGCATTACCTTTGATGCATGTTAGATATATGCAGTAGAGGTGATGCATATTCCATCTAGGTCAACTGCTTCATAAGCAATTGTTGTTGTTACATCAATTCATGGTCGACGATCAAAAAAATGTATGGTAAGTGCATCATGACATTCGCATATATTACCTTATGTAGAGATACGACCAGAATTGTGTAACCAGTTTTGCAGATGACAGTAAACAAAAATCAACTGCGTGCCTTCTTAAGTACACCTGCCGACCAACCTTGCCGACCCCAAAAATTAAATGATATGGAAGCAGTAAGAAAAACAAGAAATGATTTTCTAAATACAGTTGCTTGGTGCAATAGACGATCTACTCCTGCTATCAAGGGCCTTTCCCGATGCACAAGGAAAGTGGACATAATGACCATGGGCATACTTGACCCATAGGTAGTCTCGCAGGGAAACATAGCCAAGATTAGCATAATTACATGTTTCTGCAATACTCCTGCACACATAAAACTATGAAAACTACAAGAACGTGAAATTGCGAACCTGACAATCCGTTTTTGTCTCTGTCCGAGTCAAGCACTTTCTTCACCATCGATGCCTTATGTGACGTCTGATGATCTTCTGCATATGTCCTTGTGAAATACTTGCCTCAACATTCTTGATCGTGTTTAGATGCCTTACTTCCTACTGCAGAGGGCCTTGCCCGAGTTGCACCAAGAGGATTGCATGCTTTGCCTACATGCCCTTGCATGGCACAATTATGGCAGTCTTGCATGGTGTTGCATGCATGTGGTCTTATATCCGTGAATTCCATCATAAAAGCGTGTTGGTTGTAGTCCACGCCATGAACTGTCACTGTCGAATGCAGCCTCTGCTGTGGGGACGTCGTCATGAAACTCGGTAGCTCATCGAGTGTGGATCTCTGAGCTTGGCATAATCAAGGGGCCCAAATCTGGAGGGGTGTGTACCTGGGGTGGACATGCACCCTTGCTTAGGGTTTAATGTCAAAAAAAATTTGAAAAAATAAGCCTTCTTGAAACCTGCAGAGGGATGGCTTGCGGCTCTGTCGCGCAGGGAAAACTGCTCCCATGGCCTCACTATGGTGCACCCCATGTTTCCATCCCGTGAACAGGAATTGCAGAGGAGGCCATCACGCACATGCGGAGCACAAGAACCCTTGATTTTGATGAGGGCAATTCGGAGCACCCCCAGCATGTAAGGGTGCTTACTTGCACGGCCTCGGCCTCCTTTGTTCTGCATAATCAAGGGGCCATGCCCACGCCATGGCTTTTTTGCTGTCATGTCGACATTGACCTCCTTTGTAGTTGAGCACGCATAGCATGCAAGCACGGTCTCCTCCTCAGTCCAGGCCTGAGAGAGAAAAACTCGCATGAGAGAAGAGAGGCCTTGCTCTTGCATGAGAGAGAGAGAGAGAGAGAGAGACAAGCCATGCAAATCTCCTTCCCCTCCCTTCCATGGCTTCCCTGTGCTCTAATACCAGTGTAAGACAAGGGAAACTAGAACCTAGGAGTCCACCACCCAACCACCCACTATATAGCATAGCCCCTGGCCCTTTGCCCTAGTTGGACTCCCTTTCCACACTGCCTAGCCCGGCCATGCCCTTGTCTAGTCCGGCCTTGCCGGTGGCCTGACAGGGACCACATTATTGGCAAAAAGGACTCTTTGGGTGCAAGGAAGGATTTGAGGCTTTTCAAACGTCTCCCCGCCTCTGCTACTCCACATCATGCCCCCAATGGAAAGATTGTGCTTCCTAAAGCACCATGGATGCTAGTCAAAGAATAATTAGACAAAGTGAAGGGTATCATTGCTTCTACTCACACACCAACAGGATACATGAGGTCGCTAAAGGGAGATTTTACAAAAGCGAAGAAGGGTGGAAGCGTTCAATTGTATGGGTTGAAGTCCCATGATAGGCACAAGATGCTTCAGGTCATGTCCCTCTCTCTATTCTATCTATAGTTTGTGTGTATGACTTTCTCTCACTTTTCCTTCCCCTATTTTACATTGTAGTTCATTTTGCTGGTGAGGATGTGTATATGTCGGGACAAGAAAGTCAGAGACGCTATTTTCAAACTTGGAGAGCTAGTAAGGTACACCACAAGACTCCACTCAACTACACCTTTCTTATGTACACAATAATTTCAACTAGCACTTAGTATATCTTTGTGTGTTTTCTAGCAGATTTGTGAGCTCCAAGGAAATTGAAATAGATGTTATCCCTCCTGCTCAAACACTTACAACAGAAACTATGTGTGCCATTGAGGATGCATTTCCTTGATCGGTCCTTCTTAGTCAAATTCACCTCTTGGTTCATGTGCTGGAGGAGATCGCTATATGTGGAGTAGTGCACGCACAATGGATGTTCTTCTTAGAGAGGTTTTTAGAGATCTCAACCAGAGGCATGTATGGCCAAAGGGTGGATCGTGCAAGAGGCATTTGTTTACATATCATAGTATTTGGCACAAGTTGATCCTTGAATGCCTCGCATGTGTCAGATGAGGAAGATGCAAGGATGAATTCACACTTGCCAAGTGGAAAGGGAAAACTACTTAACATGGATATGAGTCTATCCCAAGTGGTCAATAACTTTTGTATTCTCAATGCAAAGATTAGGACCAAGTGGGTGGACTTGTAGACAGTGGCAAAGGCAAGGCGTTTGTACGAGAGAGAAGCATGGAAACAAGCACATGGAGGAAGGAGGGCACCCCCAGTGCGTAGACACCTTGCATGTTTCCAAGATCTCATTAGTGTGGAGTGAATTCATGAGAGAATGACCGAAGAAAATGCGCACCAAGAAGACATCAGCAACAAAGAATGGGAGTACGCACGAGGTTGCGTACCAAAGGTAGAGTACCCATATACCTAAACCATAATGTAGATTTTTTTATGTGTTATCTTTAATTTGTATTTGATAAAAGATATTTTCCTATTTTGTAGTGCCTTTCCTTTAACTCTATGTGGTCAAAGGGTCATCACTTTCATATGCACCACATTGACGAGCGTAGAACCACCATGGATTGTGCCATCATGGGCAACTTTGACACACGGTGATGAAGCCAGGTACTATGGAACTATTGAAAGGATACTAAAGATTAATTTTAGAACCTTTCATATTTTCATCTTCGAGTGCAAGTGGTTTGCAAATGTGTTTAGACGACATGAGAATGGCCTCTACATGGTGGACTCTAGTGTGCATCACACAGGGAGGTATGACAATTTAGTTTTACCGCGCAATTGTGAGCAGGTAGGTGGCATGTATCTTTTTTATCTGCTTGTAGCATTAATTATACCAATGTTACTCACTTTGAGACTCTCTTTTATATGTCATCTATATCCCAACAATCCACCAACCAAAAACTTTGGTTTGTAATTCTCGTAACACCTCGGGGGAGAACCATTTTTTCTACTAATGAAGTGGAGACCATCTTCAACCCTCTTCTACCTCCGACTTGGGATGAGATGGAGACGGAGGAGAGGGAGTTCAATGAATAAGTCTGGCGGCGGCAAGTCTTAGCGAGGATGATTTTCATGATGATGAAGATGATGCGATGGAGGATGATGAATTCGAACATGATGAAGCCAACTCATCCACAAACGACAATTTAGTTTCTCTCTTTATTGATTTAGGAGCCATGGGCTTAGAATTGGATGATGCCTTATGTAGGGATATTTTGAAAGATGATTCATAAACATTTTACAGTTATGAAGTTTTTTGGTCGTGCAATCCATTCATCTATCTCTCCCCCCTTCCTCTCTCTAATTTTTTGAACATGCTCAATTATGTTAATCAAGTGACAGTGATTATTTTAGCTATAGCCAAGTGTAATCTTATTATCACCTCCCTCTCTCTCTCTCTCTCTCTCTCTCTCTCTCTCTCTCTCTCTCTCTCTCTCTCTCTCTCTCTCTCTCTCTCTCTTTCTTTTTAAATTTGAAAATTTCATACATTATTCTTTAATTTTTATTGAGAGGAGGGAAACACCAAAATTTGAAGGGGGGGGGGGATATTTAAGCCTGAATTTGAAAGTTTAGGCGCTAATTTTTTTTTCAAAAATAAAGGCAATAATAAAAGCGGTAATAGATGAGTCAATAAACGTGGTAATAACCACAAAAACACTTGTGGTAATAGTTTAAATGGAAAAAAAAACCCTCCTTCCTCTCTCTTCCTTCTCCAACTAAGTTTGGACCTTCTCTCTACAAAACGCGGTAAAATAGTATGGTAAACACTTAGAGATTTTCATAGTGTGTTACGTTCCAGGCATCCCCTTTCTCTGTCAACATGGATTGGATGTTAGGAATCGAACATGCTGAAGACTTGGGATTGGATTATTTATTCATTCAAAGCTTATGACCGCCTTGAATGGTCCTTTATCTTACATAGCTGGAAAAGATGGGCTTTGGAAAGGGGTTGATCCGATATGTAACCACTTTGTTTGGGCATGCTAGAGCGAGAGTCTCTCTTAATGGAGCTCTGTCTGAATTCTTTGGGCTCAATAGGTCTATTAGACAGGGCTGCCCCTTGGCCCCCCTTCTGTTTGTTGTCAATGCAGATGGCCTCAACTACCTGGTCAAAGGGAAGATGGTGCAGGGTAGTATCAAAGGTATCTCCTTGCCAGACAGTGATAACCAACAATGTCTTTCTTAATTTGTTGATGACACAAATGCCTTGCTAAGAAACAACGATAACTCCCTGCTAGAATTTTGATCTGCAATGAAAATCATTTGCTCTGCTTTTGGTTCAAGAATCAATCACAATAAGACAAGGGTCAGATCCTCTCAGTCCCCGCTGTCGAGTTGGATTCTCAGTCAAGGGTGCTCTACTATAACAGAGGGTGAAGTCTTTAGGCTGCTAGGCATCCCCTTCGGATTCAAGGTCTCCCCAAGACAAAGGTGGGATTGGGTGCTAGAATGTTTCAGGGCCAAGCTAGAAAGATGAAAAGGCTTCCAAGGCTCTCTCGCTAGAAGATTCATTGTAATTAATCAATTTCTTTCATATTATATTTTGTTCTTTCTCAATTGCTGGCGTCCTCCTAACTCTCATCTGAGCATCATAAGAAAATACTGCAGGAGCTTCCTTTGGCGAGGTGATCCATTTAGGAAAGTTGCAGCCAAAGTACGATGGGATATTAGTTGTCTTCCTGTTGTAAAAGGGGACCTAGGAGTGAAAAACATTAACAAGTGGGTAGATAAAATCACCGTCAAACTCCTCATCTGTGCCCTAGAAGATACCGATCAGGAATGGGCTCTCCTCCTGTTTAGGAAAATAAATAACTTTGCTCTGGCTAGCTAGAAGCCATGGCAGAAAATGAGTTGGATCACTATTGTTTTGGGTCATTCCCCATCAAGGCTAAAGGGTCAGATCTACTAGTATCTCTGTGGAGTGCGTGGAATAGGGCAAGGATTAATCTATCAGTCTTTTGGGGTAATAACAGAGCTAATGCTATACGGTAATATGCCTCCATTTGGTGACCTCCTCCCCCCTACCTCCTATCTCTAACACTCAGATAAGGATGGCGCTTCGATGTCATAACAAAGGCATTACCACTTGGGGGGTTCTTTGGAATCAACAGCTACATAGGTGGAAATCAGCCGAGGAACTTCTTCTCCAATATTCCCTCCAACCATGGGAACTCGCACTCATTCTAGCCAGACTAGAGGTTTTCCCTGGTTGAGATCTATGGAAGCTTTGTCTTAAATATTGTGTCCTAGTCAGTGCCTTTGGATGGAAAGGTGGATTCAAACTCCAACACCCGCAATTGGTTCTAGGTGACATCACCCCCTCACTGCACAGCACTTTAGACAGACGCTAGAACGTCAGCCTAGACAGGAGGTAGTGGATTTTCAAATTCAAAAGGCTATGGGACACTTCAATTCAAACAAAAAAACCAATCCTCCTTTGGCTCATACTCCACAAAGCCCTTTGGACAGGGGACAAAAGCCTCAATGTAGGCTTATCCACATGAATCTGTCTCAAATGCAATGTAGAAGTGGAGACCATTTTTCATTTATTTTTAAATTGTCCTCAGTCTGTCGTCATTTTGTCCCCATTAACTTCTGTGCTCAAACATCCTATGTCTTGGAGACAACTTTTGATAGGCAACTCTATCGGTGTTCTGTCTTGCTTTTGGAACCGCACTAGGGAAGAATTTTTATGATTCTTCGGAAATTGAGAAACATTCATGTGTTTAATGTGTCTTATGAGGCTCCTAGCCTTGTTTGTGAACTTCAATCTATAGGTATTGAAAACTAAAGTCAACGAAGCCAACCTCTACTATCTGCGGAACTAGATCATTAAGGACGCGGAAGCTCACCTGACGATGGAAACAGAGGATCTGGAGCCAAGAATATGTTGGCTGCTAATTTGGAATCCCCCCGTGTGGCTTTCGAGGTCATTTCCAAATCCAGAAGCTTCATTGAGAAGATTCAAGGAATGATCGCCTCTATTAAGGACTAATGACTGTTAAGATGTATATGTTCGGCTCGTAAAGAAAGAGTCGCCCTGGTATGGTCACGATCTTGGGTAAAATCATGGACTACTGGTATCTCATGGTGCACATGATCCCCCGCCTGCGTATATGGGACTATCCAGCCCGCCACGTGGCACCCTCTGGTGACCGCTCTCCAAAGCCTTACCAAGTCCACTATCAAAAAAAATCCTTTAAGGCTCAGTTCCAACTTCTTGCAAGCACCTGCTTTAGGACCCAATTTCAGATCATTAAAATAGCTCGGAGAGCTGATGACCCGACCTTCAAGCTCACTGATCCAGGCCGTCCTCCAAGATTTTCCAAGACCCCGAACCAAGGACGAAAAAAGTGAGAAAATCATCTGTAGCCAACTCCGAGCAACTGCACCCCGACTTCCAACTGTTAAAACTTCCTGCTCTGGGCTCTGTTTGACAAGCAGACAACTCCTACTAGCTTCATACACCACATAGCACCTTCTCAAACTTTTGTCGAGACCCAAAAAATCAACACCACCTGCTTATCAGCTTCAACCACCTGCTCTTCAATCACCTCTTCTACCGCTTCATCATACTCCGCCAAGGAAGAGACAAACTCGTTCACTATTGCAACATCCTCGTCTTCCTCCATAGGCATAGGTGATCTATCCCTCCTGGCAAAATTCTGCACATGTTGTACCACCATCGCACATTCCACTTCCACTTTCATCAGCATGACCACTAGCATGGCACCACACACCACCTTTACCTTCATACCATCATTTGTAGGCATGGATCTCTCCACTGGGTCTTTATGAAGAAGAATGGTTACTACCGTATCATCAAACACATAAGAAGGCATCTTTACCTTTACCAGCTCAGGTTTGTCAGACTCCATCTCCTCGCCATAGGATGCGGACTCATACACTCTACCCTCCTCACTTGTCTCCCAGCAACTCAAGCTTGTATCTTCATCATCATCGGCATCATATACCGACTTCGTATCTGCATCTTCATCCGTTTGTTGTTCCACAAAATCTTGACCATCTTCATGGCTTTGTTCACTTCCTCCATCTGCTTCTGAACCCTCGGTATCTACAACCCGATAGCATTTTGCTACCTTTTCATGCAAACTTTCCACAAGAACATGCTTTACCTCTTTAATCCGCTCTGGAACCTCAACATTTCCTACCGCTTTTGCACCTGGGTTCACTTTAGCATGGAGCTTCTCCTCGTTGACAAGCTCGTCCACCCTCGATACATGCACATCACAAACTGGGAACCTCCAAGGAACGTAACCAACCATAGGCCTTACCTCAATAGGCTCTGCACTTCGAACAACAATTGGAACCACCTTTGGTTGAACCACAACACACTCTGTAACCGCCGCAACAGGAACATAATTTGTTGACTTCAACACGCCCAGCTCCGACTTTCGCTTTACCTTTCTGCTCTTCATCTTGGCCAAATAGACCATGTCATCATATGTATCCGCACCATCCTCGACCTTTTCTCTAATCCTCGGATGCAAACATTCTAGCAGCTTTGACAGCTTCAAATATTGATTTCTTTTTACCCTAGTCGCAACCTCTAACTGCCTCCAACATAGGAAATGTGGCATATGTGGTGGGGATCACCCGACGCTGTGGTGCACACGACAACCGAAAGTACCAGTTGCGAATGGACGAGTACTGAAATGGTGCGCCATTGAGAAAAAATGGATGAACCATGGCATGGATGAGTGTTTTTACAACAAAAACTATGTGAGGGAAAGGCCGTATGGACCTCCAGCAGGACCACCCCTACCACCTCCTCCAAGATATCAAGTTGGGCCAAATGTGAATATGGTAGCAGGAGTAGATAGACCTCAACCTGTGTTGGGTCAACAACCTCCTTTACCACAGGAAAATAGGGCCATGATTAGGTATGCTCAACCTTATGAAGCATCACCAGGAACAAATAATACACCTCAAATTTCTTATTACGAGGAACCGAATGAGCCTTACGTAACTGAACCTGAACCACAGATGTACCGTGGGGAAATAATGAGGGTATGGCACCACCAACATATGTAGCGTGCAACCTTCGAGGGATCAATATTTGGTGGACAAAAGAACACTAATGTTCATTGCGATCCAGAACTACAAACCAAGAGAATACCCTAATAGGGCGGGACAACCTATGGGACCACCTCCTCAGAATCAATCACCAATTGGACCATGCTATAACTGTGGAAGTACAGATCATTGGGAGCGTAGTTGTCCCTTTAAAGGCAAAAGAGTGAAAAATTTTGGGTTTTGTGACGGTTGTGGTGTGAATCACATACTGTAAGATTGCCCAAGGAATCTGGACAACAAGGGAAAAGCAACTATGAATATTGTGGGGGTGTTACCGAGTGCAAGCAGTGGATCAAAAACCGAACCCATGATCCAAATCCATGCGGTAACCAGAGCCCAAGCCAAGGACTTAGAGAAAAAAAAACCATTGGAAGAAAAGGTCGAGTTGCCAATACCCACAGAAAACAAGAGTTCATCTGTGAGAACACAACGGAAATCCTCGAAGGCGAAAAGAAACAGAATGAAAACAAGAAGGATAAAAACCCAAATTTCCATGCAAAATGAATTACATGAAACGAAAGAGCAACTAAAACAAGAGAGAGATAGTAAAACTGCTGAGGACAACAACAAGCCGAGGAAAGCATCCTCAGGGGGATCAGTCTTGGTCGAGAAAGTGCTAGAGCCTTTAGATCCTCTATTACAAGCGTATGAAGCAAGGCTAAAAAAAAACCAAACCTTAGAGCAGAGATGGTTGACTTATCCTCAACCAGAAGTGGAAACGAAGAGTTTGGAAATATGTAAACACCTTATTGAAACAGCCCAGGCATTGATTGAACCTAATGCAATTAGGACCCCAGAACAAGAAGTGTTGATTCACAAAGAGCGAGAAAAACTAAAGATCAATGAATCCAAACAAGTAAACAGATCTAGGCTTGAAACTATATTGTCATTGGATCGCCGAGTGGTGCCGAACACCACTGATGATGCTAAGCCAATCACTATAATGCCAATTCCAGAAGTGGAAGAACCATGGCCAAAACACTTATAAGAAACCATTAGAAATATAAAGAATGGAAGCCCGACGTTACAGTCTGCACCAATTCCCGAGGTTAACATGGACAACGAATTTTATCCAAGAGATATACAATAGCTATACGGAGATGCAAGAACGGAGGTTTAGATGGAAAGCAAAGCTCAATCCCTAAAAACCCTGCCTTCATTTATAGGTGAGCACGAGGCACAATCAGAGATAAGATTAGTTCCATCCCAGATGAGAGCTGTTCCACAAATGATTGAGTCAAAAATTCTTCAACTGATGCTGGCAACACCTGTAACATGCACACTCACACTATCAGAACTCTTGAGAGTCAGACCACACTTATGGGAAGACATGGGGACACATTTAGAAAACAAAGGAATAAAGATTCCTCTTCAAATAAACCCTACGGTAGAAGAAAACAAACAAGAAGGTCAACCCAAAGCCCAACCTTTGCTCATAAACAAAGTCGGCGATTACTGTGAAGGTGAGGAAGGTAATACAACCTTACCTGTCAAATATCAGGATATAAAGACGACAACTATCCTAGACAGTGGAGCGGGAGTTGCGATTGCTACAAAGCAAATCTAGGAGAAATGGGGCCGTCCAGCTCTCAAAAAGATGAGAACGAAACTACAACTCGCATATGGGTATGTAGAGAGACCATTGGGAATCCTGGACCAAATAGTTGTAACTTCGTGTGGAATTAACTATGAGCACACCTTTGCCATGGTAGACTTCGAAAAAACGAACAAATTTAACATTATTTTGGGGCGGCCTTTTATGCATCAACTCAAAATGATACAAGATTGAGGGTACTACCACATTTACCTAAGGCATGAAGAGCTAATAACAAAAATCAACATGGAAGATCATAGTTATAGAGATGTTGCAAAAACACCAGTGCAAGAATTTGATTCAACCACAGTGAACGAAAAAGAAATATCTACGTGGTTACAAACGAAAGCACATGTCTGGATGTGTGGAGCATCTGATTGTGGAGACTTAATCAAAGAGGAATGTGTGTTGGAAAGGTCCGTAGAAGACGAGGCTTATCTCCCAAAACCTTTCCCTGAACATTTATTTGAGCCATTTGGGTGGACTCAAATATTGTCAACCTTGGATGTATGTGTTAATGAATGCACGCCTACAAAATTTTGTGACGATGAAGGATACGACCTAGTAACGTTGCAAATGGCTAGCGTTATCCTTGAGTCAGGATCAGAGAACGAAGAACAAGAAGAACCACTACGTTAGATTGAGTGTAAGAGAATAGTTGATGAGATATCTGTAGTGGACGATAGGAATACAGAGGAGGAATTCACACATTCACTAAGCGGTGATCTTCCATCACTGGGTGATGAAATCCAAATCATAGATGCTAATGACAAAAGATCGAGTGGATCAGAGAAAAATAGGAAGTATATGTCGAGACCGGACAGGTTTTACGAGTTTCCTAACCAAAAAACTAGTCGACAAGAGCGGTATAGATCAAAGAGAACAAGGAAATGAAGAGAAAATAAGCATAAAGCCATGCATCTTGTCAATGAAAAAACGGGATATCTAACGCTTGTAAAAGCTGACGATTGTGTCAAAGACAAGGTCATTGGCCAGTTTATCAAAACTAAACCATAGAAAAACAACAAGAAGAACAAGCGCAAAAAGCAAACGACTAAGACACATAAGGAGGGGGAAACAGGGTCTAGAATGACCAAAATAGAGAGGAAAGCAGTGTACAATAAGCTCAAACAGACCCTGAAAGACATATGGACAATTGAAATGGAAACAGATGAGGACACAAATTCTGACAAGAGGGATGTGCCGTCCCATTATAAGAAGTATACCATACAAGATAAAACAATCATAGTGCAACAACCGATGAGGGAATTGAAGGAACCTGGTACATCATACGACGGTCCCGAAAAAGCAAAACGAATAGATCTAGCGGAGCCAGGAGAAGATCCAAAACCTACATATATTGCCATGGATCTTACTGAAGAAGAGGAAAAGCTTTTGATAGCTACTCTTAAACAGTATAGAGATGTGTTTGCATGGTCATACAAAGATCTTAAGGGGGTGGATCCAAGTATCTGTCAGCACACAATACCCCTTAAGAATGACGCTAAACCAAGCATACAACGTCCTTATACTTACAATGAGACGTTTGCAAGGAAGATCAAGGAGGAGATAGATAAGTTGAGAGAGGCAGAGTTTATTTATGAAATTGAGCACACTGACTGGGTTTCACCGATTGTGGTGGTCTCGAAGAAAAATGGAAAGTTGAGATTATGCGTCAATCTCAAGAAGGTAAACGCTGCTACAATTCGGGACAACTATCCCCTACCCATTACTGATCATGTAATAGAAAGAGTGGCAGGAAAAGAAGCTTACAATTTCTTAGATGGATTTTCAGGCTACAACCAACTCGCAATAAAGCCAGAGGATCAGCACAAGACGGCTTTTGCAACTGAATGGGGCATTTTTGCATTCAGGGTAATGGCTTTTGGCTTAACGAATGCACCAGCCACATTTCAGAGGTTGATGGGTCATGCTTTTAAAGAATATCTAAGACAGTTCTTAGAAATTTACATGGATGACTTGTGCGTTCACTCTCTCATAAGATTGGAGCACATAGAGCACTTGACCAAAGTGTTCAACAAATGCAAACTGTATCGGATTTTCTTGAATTTGGAGAAATATGTCTTCATGGTGAGACAAGGCAAAATATTGGGACATATAGTGTCCAAAAATGGTATTTTGACAGACATGGAGAAGTTCATCGTAATTGTTGATCTACCACGGCCAGTAAAGGTAAAGGAGGTACATGCATTTATGGGCCATTGTGGATATTATCGCAGATTTATCTACTCATACGTTATAATTGCGAAACCACTTTATGCGTTGATAACTAAATTTGAGTGGACAGATGAGTGTGAGACAGCTTTTCAAACTTTGAAGCAAAGATTGATATTCACTCCAATTTTGAAGGCTCCGGATTGGGAAAAGATATTCCACGTCCACGTAGATGCATCAGCATATGTTATAGGATCAGCATATGCTATAGGATGCATATCCTATAGCATCAGCATATGCTATAGGATGCATACTTGCACAACCTGGAGAAAACAACATGGATTTTCCGATCAGTTACTCCAGTAGACAACTAAACAGTGCAGAGAAGAATTACACAACAACTGAAAGGGAGGGTTTGGGTATGATCATGCTGTGAAAAAGTTTAGACATTACCTACTTTCCAATAAATTTGTATTCTTGGTTGATCACCAAGCATTGCTATACTTGGTAACAAACCTTGCAGTACAGGGCGGATTGTACGATGGTTCATCATACTGCTTGAGTTTGACTTCACGGTTGTAGTCAAAAAAGGAACTACACACCAAAGGGAGGATCACTTATCTAGAATGGTGCATGGAGAAAACTCTCTAGGAGTGGATGATGATTTGCCAAGTGCATATCTCTTCAACATAGAAATGGTTCCAATATGGAGCGAGGATGTAATTCCTTTTTTGACTATTGGGTCATTGAATTTGACAAGACAACCATCTACCATTGCAGCATCTAGATCATTGGTAATGCTGGCTGGAAGGCTATACAAACAGGGATCGGATCAAATCCTTAGGCTTTGTGTTGAATCAAGTGAACAAAACTTGTATCTAAACCAGGCTCATATACAAACAATGGGGATTCACAATGGGCATGCACAGACGTATCAAAGATTGATGAGAATGGGTGTATATTGACTGAAAATGCAACAAAGTGTTCATATGCATATCAAATCATGTATTATCTGCACTTTTCAGAAGCCGATAGAACACGCGACTGTTCAAATTATTTGTAGCACCCAGATGGAGTAACTACATTGTAGAATACCTCACCACCGGGATACTGCCTGAAGGGATGAGTAGCTAGATCACGCATCAAAACGATCACAAAAGAGACAAAAAACTATGTATCGATTGAGGACAATCTTTACAAGAGGGGAAAGGACAATCAATTGAGAATGTGTGCGACGAAGAGGAATACGTTCCTATCTTAGAGCAAGCACATGGCGGACAGGCTGGAGGACATTTCTCAGTTGACAAAATGGCCAACGCAATTATTATTGCTGGCATATGGTGGCCTACACTATTCATGGATGACGAAGAGTTTGTGAAAGGATGTGATGATGGCTAGAGGACAAAGATTTTTAGAGCACGAGACGACATACCCTTGAGACCAATGATGAGGACAAGAGCGTTTGCAAAATGGGGAATAGATTTTGTAGGACCAATTGTGCCTCCTGGATATAAAACTCACGCTCAATACATTATTGTGGAAACAGATTATCGAACAAAGTGGGTTGAAGTGAAAGCAACAACCAAAAATGATGCAAAAACGACAGCACAGTTTTTGTATGAGAACATTTTCACCAGATATGGCTTACCAATAGAGATAGTGAGCGATAGAGGGACTCATTTTGTCAATAAAGTGATCGAATTCCTATTGGATGAATTCATGGTAATTCACAAGAAGTCAACTCCATATCACCCACAAGCTAATGGCCAAGTAGAAAGTAAGAACAATATTTTGGTGACAATTCTCACAAAAATTGTTGGGGAATCGAGAGCCGACTAGGATCAGAAGCTGCATTCAGCTTTATGGGCATATAGAGTAGCGTACAAAACCTCTATCGGAACGACCCCGTTCAACATGGTTTATGGAATTCAACTGATTTTGCCACTTGAATTTCTTATCCCCACACTTCGGGTAGCTATAGAATTAGAATGGACGGGCCATGAATTATCCAATCAAATAGATATCCTGGAAAAACTGGATGAAACTAGATTGAGAGCAGTTGCATCAATCTACGTGCAAAAACAAAACATGAAATCATTCTTTGATCAACATGTTATCAACAAGGAATTTGCTATGGGGGATTACGTCTTAATGTATACCCTGAAACAACATTCCCGGAAACTCAAAAAGCGAGGCAATGGACCCTATGTGATTCATGACATATCATCTAGCGGTGCCATTAAGCTTGCGACATTAGAGGGAGAGGAGATGCTTAATTGGATTAGTGGCTGCAGGTTAAAGAAGTACAACCTACCACTAACCTCAGAGATGCTTGCCAAAATCCACGCTGTGAAGGAGCGCAAGAACAAAGCAAATGAGACAAAAGCTCAAGCATAGGAGGAGGCCAGAATCAGGATTTTAAAGTGGAAACAGAAATTACAACAACAAAGACTTCCTCAACCAGTAGATACGGCTCAAATAATTCACACTGACGAGCAATGGGAAATAGGAATTGATGTTCGCATCAATGATAGACTTCCGAATGGCAGATATCAACGAGCATTGATTGACACAGGGGCAAGATTCAATGTGGTCAACTTCTCCACTTACAAGATGCTTACCGATGAATCCCTAGTGCAATCCACACGAGATTTACAAGCCGCAAACGGGGCAACAATGCCAACATTGGGAATAGTAAACTTACCAATCAATATTGATGGAAATAGTTGGCCTCGTCAATTTTTCATGATGAAAGACGAAGGAATCAGAGAATCACTATGTTTGGGAGTTCCATGGATGAGAATGTACAATACGGTTACCGAATGGTCAGAACATGCGCTAATGTACACACACAACTCTAACACGTACATGACTCCATTCGCCAAAACAAATCACTCGTGGCCGATTATCCCCATCAACAAAAAGCAATCAGCTCATCATCCAGAAACATCAAAAACGGTTGTTCAAAAAGTATGGATAAAGAAAACCGTCGTGCAGAACAAACAGAGATAGATATAGCTGCCCAAGTCACAACTCCCGACGATAGCAACATCATATCAAAGACCTGCTAATCCAGAGTGGAAATGGCAAACACAGCTGGAGACAACCAAAACTTCGGCGACCAAGATCAAAGGGAGACCAAAAAGTCAACACAAGAAGCGTGATCTAACAAAATGGAAATGGAAACCTAAGAAAATTCGGGAAGCTTATACATTAAAATCGACAAATATGAAAAAAAATGAATACAAATGGGTTCCAGAAATAGTTGCCATCAGAAAACCAACAATCAAGGAGAGAGCAATTAAACTGCAAGCTCTTCTGTTCCACAAACATCTAGCTAGCCTCGCCATCCAAAGCCACTCAAAATTACATTCAGTCCCCGCATCTTGCACATCACTTTGTTACCCAATGCATTGTCTCAAACATGAGGATAGGGCCACATTCCACGGCCGTGCATAGACACAGATTTCAAAACCCATGCACATGCACACAACCTTCGTCCGGGATGACTCAGTTTAGGAAGGGGGGAGTAACTGTTGAATCTAGCAGCAATCAGGATCGTTAAGGTGTCCAATGTGTATATATGTGCATAATGTGTGTGTTGTTTTTCTTTCATTTTTTAAAGTTCAATTTCGAACAAATTTGATCAAAATTTGGCATTTTTAGCGTTTTTATCGTCCAACTAGCATAATAATGAGCTATAATGACAAAATTTGGAGCATTGAGATTCTTCTAGTGAAAATATATGCTTAGGGGTGAGTATAATAATTTTTGGCTAATTTTCACCAGTTAATAAGTATTTTCAGGTTATTTTGTTTGATTTTCGTTAATAATCTTCCAAAAATTAAAAATATCGCCCACAGTGTTGGAATCAAGTTCTGGAAGCAAACGCCAAAGTATCATGATAGGGTTATCAAGCATGGAAGTTATGAAGCTAATCTGAAGATGTCGAATTTCAGCCTTAATGATCATGACCACATTTCGCAAGAATCGCATCAAATGGTCATACGACGCTAGAATGACGAATGGTTCGACCCACAGATTGTATGCAAATTATATCGAGATCAAAGGTAATGAAAATAATACCTATGTCACGAAAACCTCGGGAAGATATGGGTCAGGTAGGCCAAATTCTAGCTCATTGATCATTTTCACATTTTGAGAGAGAAGAAGAGAGCTTCTTGACCTAGAGCGAGCTGACACATTTCTACCCCATACGGACGATCGGAGCCAGCATTTTATACCAGATTTCACAGGTATATATATTCCTTATCAAGTAAAGATCAAGTCTATTACGCATGCAAGCGCGAATCATTGCACAAACGGGCGAATGGATCAAATCAAAGACAAAAAAATTTCAAGCATTGAACACATCAAAAAAATTTCAAGCATTGAGCACATCAATGTGTTCCCCACAATGTCAGGAACCAAGCCATATGATCAAACCTCAAAATGGTGGTGGTACACCGATCGCGATCTATGTACATCACTGTTCAAATATGGCACAAAAGTCGCGGAAAGCATTCTCTCAGCTTCGCCAACAACCTGCAGGTGATAAAAATCAATTGGGGTTCTATGGAATGATCGTGATTTGTGCCCCAAGATTAGATTTTGTAAATTTTTGTTTGGCCCAGGCTTAGAACTCAGTGAGGGATACACTCTCTTGAATTTTCATGAAAAATGCACAAATTTTGCTCATAGAATGGGCCAAATCTGTCAAACACACCCGAATCGGGAAAATTGACCTAAAAATACCAAAATTTGACTGAAAATTATGACGGATGGTTTGAAAGGCATACTTGTCTGACTAGGAAACAGCACGGTAGTAGAAAACCCTGAATGGAGCTCAGAATTTCCTACCCGGACGGAGATGACCATTTCAGTCTCGAGTGATCACACAAGGGAATAATTTGGCCGAACTAATGTCAAAGACTAAAAGGCGACTCAGAGATGCCCAATTATCCCTTTGGTATCCAAAGAATGCCTGAAAAATGCACAAGTCTGAAAAATCTCCAAAGACGGGGTAAAAAGTGCCTGATCAAGTCAGAATCAGACAGTGGAGTAGGCTGATGATAGCAACACATCATGGAAGCAGTAAAACCTCAAAAACTAACATCAACTAACTCCACGCTCCAACCAGAATTCATCAGGAAAACCCAATATGGTTAGAATTAGTAAAATAAGGTCAAACTGTGAAAAATTTCTCTAATTTGTTTGTTTTAAGTCCAAACTTGAAAATAAATCATCAGTGGGCTAGGCACGCATAGGAGACTAAAGCCATCTAGTTTTCACCCAAAAAAGCCCAGGTACTACGATCGCGATCGGTATACCTCAGCATAAGATTTTGACCAAAACCTAACAGATCTCTTGTACATCTCTTGTTCAAGTCACACATCAAGTTTCAAGCCAATTGGACATCAAAAACCCATGAAAAATCAAAGTCTAGTCCAATACTCCCTTGTAACCCAAAATTGGGACTTATAAACTCAAAAGTGGTTCAAATATAAGACAGAGTGGACCAAAATGATCCTCTAGCTATCAACAAACCACTCATGTGATCAATCTCATTTTGGGCACTGTACTACGATTGCGATCGGTGTACCTCAGGCCCAGATTTGGCTCAGATTTCAATCAATCATAGCTCTAGTCTTCCTAGTCCCACTGGTGAAATATGGACAAGAATGGATGAGATTTGTTCAAGTTATGATCAGTTTTAACTTTTGAACTACTTTTTACAAAAGTTAAATGCTATTGGTTGCGAAAGGAAAATCCTGACAGCTTGTGATTCTAATGACACAGAATGCCTCGCCAAAAGTAAGCAAGGCAGTGGACAACAACACCATATGAAGTGGATGAGCTCTCTACAAACGAAAAAGCTTACATCTCGGATGAAACACTAGCTCAGATCGCTACTCACATCTTCCTAGTCCCACTGGTGAAATATGGACAAGAATGGATGAGATTTGTTCAAGTTATGATCAGTTTTAACTTTTGAACTACTTTTTACAAAAGTTAAATGCTATTGGTTGCGAAAGGAAAATCCTGACAGCTTGTGATTCTAATGACACAGAATGCCTCGCCAAAAGTAAGCAAGGCAGTGGACAACAACACCATATGAAGTGGATGAGCTCTCTACAAACGAAAAAGCTTACATCTCGGATGAAACACTAGCTCAGATCGCTACTCACATCTTCATCGCAAAGTTCAGGGATGCTGATGGTGACATGGTAAAGACGACTATCATGTCGCAAAAAATATGGAATCTTCACCAAAGGCCGGAGGTCACCGAAGCCCTGCGGGCTGTTTATTTGGAGCAATTTTTCAGATTGCAGCCATGGGGAATAGACTACATGAGGGCCCACGAACTCATGAGCTCGATATAGTATGATGGGCAAGCAATGCTCACCGACACGGATGGTTCAAAGGTACAAGTTAATATCACCAAAGAAATCATCAACAAAGCTTTGCACTTCCTTCCAGGGAAACACGACTTGCTGGCAAAGACCAAGTCACTGGATAACGAGAAGCCATTTATCAAAGCAAAAGGAAACAAGTACAAGTACAATGACATGATATACGGTGAGCTGGAGTTACCAATGAGATTGATCTCTCAACACTTCAAGGTACAAAAGCCTCCTCGCTACACCGAGCGAATCCTTCACATTGCAGTGGTCATGGCTCTAGCAACAGCTGAAAAAAGAACCATCCGATGCGATTATGGTTCTTACATCTTGGAGAACTTGATCGAAGCAAATTTGAAAGGCTCAGCAAAGAACAAAAGCTACATGAGTGCAGGGCCAATGCTAACAAGAATAGCATACCAAGATTTAGGAATTATTGAAGACCTGCCGGAGGTCAATTCTGAAGCGGCCTTGATTTAGAAAGCAAAGCTGATTGCTCACTCAGTAAGGATGACCACTAGAGCAACATCATCGCGCTCGGCCAAGGCATCCAACAAAAGCTCAAGTGATTAAGAAAAGATGGAGACTAAAGACGAGGGAAACTCTCAAGGGTCAAAAGACAAAGGACCATCTGAATTTGAAGAAAGCGAGGAGGAAGACACCACCATACCGCTTGAGAGAAGAAAAAGGGAAAGAAGTATAGTGCCATAGTCCGACCTTAAAAAATCATATGCAGAGGCCCAACAAAGAATTGAGGAAAGAAGGACCAAGTTGGGGGCTGACAGAAAAGCAAGAGCTATTGCAACACAACAAACAGGAAAACTAAGGTTCGAGAAGGAAAGACAAGCAAGAATAGAAAATGCAGCTCGCATACGGGCTGAAAAACAAAGGTTAGAAGCAGAACAAAAGGCTATAGAAGTGGACGTTTCTTCTCAGTCCACTGAAGGAACAAAGGAGAAAGAAGTGGCTGAAGACATGAACCAAGCAGAGCAGCTGAAGAAAGCTCAAAGAGAGAAGAATGTGGAATCACGACAAGCGGCGGAATGGACTCGCCAAAGAATAATAAACATTTTAAAGAAAAGAAAAGCGGACGCCTCTACTTCACAGCCAAGGGAAGATGCATTGAAAAAGAGGCATGTACAGGAAGTGGAGAAATCACCACCTCCTCGCTCACCTAAATCACTACCTCCTCCCTCGCCGAAATCTCCTCCTCCTCCTCCTCCTTCTCCATCAACCAAAAAACACCACCTCCTCCTCCATCATCTGCACACAAAGAGTCTGTGCCCCCTCCTGGAGCAATAGGGTACCAAGAAGCCTGTCAGCTATGGCTGATTTTGACTACAGAAAAACCTTGCAAGATTTGGAAAAACAATTCCGATGCCAGCACGTGGTGCTAGAAGAAAAGGAAAGGTTGGTACAGGAGGCTCAACACATGCAAAAATATGGGCAAGAGGAGCTAGAGAGCCTGCGAGCACAACTGGAGCTCACAACGCAGGAAAGAGACACTGAGTGACAACAGAATCAGTCTCTGATCAGAGACCTGGTGGATGTCAGGACGGAGTTGACAACCAAAGAAAAGGAATGCCAAGATTTGACAGCAAGGGTAAAGAAAGCGACGGAGCAGCTCGATTAGGAAAACGCAAGGTTCCAGAGAGTTAACAGTTCATACCTCACCGTCAAAACTATTCTAACAACCTTGATGACGAACCAGGAACCTGCTGGAGCATGGGTCTCCACATCGGGAAATGCTACAGCAGTGAACACCCTAGCGGCGTTGATAGGGGAGCTAGAGCAAGAAAAACTTCAAAGACAGTTGCTCTTATTGAGAATGATGGCCCAAACGGCGGCCAACGAGCAAAAAGTAAAAGAGCTGGAGCAGTAACTCGCACAAGCAAGGGCTGAGTTAGAGACTCGGAAGCAGATCAGTGACACATTGCTGAAAGAAATAAAAGCATTGAGTTCTCAACCACAAATCAGAACAGAGGAAGCCCAAGTGCAACCGCAACTACTGCCAGGACAAGAAATGCATGACTTGCCTGAAACATCACACCAAGGAGAACAAGAGAAAGGATCAGCAGAGGCAAATCTGGAGATAAGAGATGATCTAACTCAAACCATCAAGGACATGGCAGAGGGACCATCAAAAGATTACATGATATACAAAAAGAAGATAATGGAGTCTGTGGCCCTGGTGTTCTTACAGCTAGAAGAGTAGGTGGAGGGGTTTGGCCATGAGTACCTACCTTTTCCCTTGATATGCCTTGAAGCAATCCTATGGAAGGAGAAGATGCGGTCGACCCTGCCATAAAACAAAGACGGGGGTTACAAAGGTGTAGCACTGACAGCTGAAGAAGCACATGTACTCATAGACGACCACCCAAAGTGGACGCAGAAGTGGATGGACAAGCGGCTACAGGATCTAACCAACTACCACAATGCTCCTCAACACATTCAAATAGATCCTACTTTTTGCCCAGTCCCTAGAAGACGCACATGGAAGGAGTTTGCCACATGGAAAGGCTCAAGGCAGCAAAAGCTAAACTACCCAGTCCTAACAGTGCAAAATCCTCCTACAGTAGCCTAGGTAGTCAACACTCTCAATTCAAAAATCACCTTGCTGTGGGATATCCACGACGTAGCTGTCAGATGCTGGTAAAGATATCCCGGATGATCGTCACCTACATCCAGGTGTTCAAGGACACTGAAGGCGAAGATCATTCATGGAATCTATTCTTAAAAGTGCATCGAGGAATTTGTTGGAATTTTCAAGATTCACCACCACGACATATCCTGATGGCAATGTACTCCAGACTCATGTACCTGCCGTCACATTACTTGCAGACATTCGAGGAGGCCTTCGTCACAAGTTTTTTCAAAATTGACTCAAGAATCTTTCATCCTATGGTGCAGGACCTCAAGGCACGGTACATAGCATACCAGCACACATTAAGTGAAACCCCCTTCAGACAGCATCAAGAAGCCTTGGAGGATGTACTCCGCACGCAAAGCTTTTCAGCAAAACTTGCCTCCTTGGAGCCCCATCAACGACCAAAGCTCTGAACATGCACGAGGATGTGCAAGGATAAGGAAGGGGGGAGTGTTTGGCGGAAGAAGCAACGAAGCAAGGGTCTCAAGAGAAAGAGTCACATTTTTCAGGGAATCTACATTTTTGTGGAAATCTCATCCTTTTGTAAAAGAGCTTCTCTAAGCCGAGAACTTGTAAAGATATTTTTTATTATTTTTCCGAGACCATTTGTATAGTGGAGATCCAGTTAGAAGTTTAGGACTTTTTGGCCGGACAAGCCACTTGTAAAGACCTAAACTATAAAGGTCAGCTTTGTAATTTTGAACAGAATCCTCTTTTATGTGAAGAAGACAACGTACGTTTGAGAGCTCTATCTTGCTCCAACTTGTAATCTTCGCCTACTGTGGCTACAGTAATCGGAATTCAGATTCGTTTATTGCATTGTGTTCCTCTTACTTTGCTCTTCCATTCAAGTGTAATCATTCAAGATTTGGTGTAGGTGTTCAACTACGAGTTTGAGACCTTAAATCGCTATTTTGAGTGTTTAAACGTGTATTTTATGTTGTTTTGACCCTAAGAGAGGCTTCAGGGATCCTAAAACGACCCTTTGGGATCACCTGTTCACAATTTTTGTTGACTTTGGGATGAACGATTGCGATCTTTGTACCTCTCCAGAATGTTGTGATAGTGATAGGATAGATTCTAAATAGTCCCCTGTAGCTCCCCTTCAAGTTTCGTGCGATTTCGACATGATTTGCATGGTAAACGGGCGTGATGTTTGTAGAGATGTGTAGAAGGACATAGGCATATTACTTGGCTTTAGTGCGTATGATTTTCTTGCAAAGTTAGTAGTTGCATCTCATCGAGTTCACTTCATTAGGAATGACACCCTAGTGAGTTTCCATGTCTCATCCTGGTCGATTCCCTTGTATTGATATTTTATGTTGATGCGTGAGGCCTCTTCCTTGTCGTTCATGCCCACATTGGTTCTCTGCAGTATTCAGGGAGAACCAGCAAAAGCCTGGATGATGAAGGAATATTTTTCTATGACCACTCACTTCTACCAAATCTACCTAGGGGATAAGAATGGCATGTTGGTGAAAGTGCCTCTACCAACCGAATGGAACACTGTGGACTGGCCAGTTCCTGCGGAAACAATGGTGGAGGCAATGTAAAGTAAGCTCTACAAGGATATGCAGAGGTCTCTACGTTGCTCTATTCCCACCAAATTGGTTAGGATTGCAAACTTTTGTCCTGCTTCAGTGTTCATAGAGTTGTTTCATAACTACAATATACATGTTACGAAAACTATGTTCATGTGCAAGTCATTTCAGCAGTCATCCTATGGCAAACTTCTTGACAGAGGATGGTATGTAAAGGAAGAGATTGTCATACGGTGCGGGGTTGCGCTTGACACTCTAGTTGTCAAGTACATGATTGCAAGCCAATCACTGTTAGTCTCCTTTTGGTATATGTGATCACAAATGCTCAGAGGTAAGTACATTCCTATGGACCAGGTTTCTGCAGGTTTGGAAGATAATCCTGTTGTGGATGTGGAAGTGTTTGATAAAGAGCATGGCCTAATGTTGGTGGTTACAATAAGGGAGCTATGTAGTCTTCTGCAGTTGCGGCACGACATAATTGAAGAGTCAATGGACAGGGACCTTTCAGAATTTTCCTTTTTCCTAGCTGGCTGTAAGCTGATGCGGCATGGGGGAAAATATATTTTGTGCAAAGAGTTGGATGGTCGGGTTGAAATAGTGTCAATGTAACAGAGATTCTTGTGAACCCAAGTGTATATATACGAATGACTTTCAATACATGAAGTTTTTTTGAGCTCATTTGTCAATTGTGGTCTCTGAATGTAAGTGTTCTTGAAATACATTTCTTTAGCCATTGCCACATCTCTCTCTCTCTCTCTCTCTCTCTCTCTCTCTCTCTCTCTCTCTCTCTCTCTCTCTCTCTCTCTCTCTCAATGTTAGGCAAGACAAAGACATGTTAGAAGAGTCATCTTAATTCATTAGAAAGTAAAAACTCATCCGTGAACAATGGACTGAGATACAATTTCTGTAAGTATGGAATCAAAATGTCTTCATGGTAAAAATCAAAGGTATGCCCCTCAAAAGAGGGTGGTGAGATAGTTGTTCCTGGTGGATTTAGGTCTCCCTTTTCAGGAGTATCATCAATCAGTAGTGTATTATTTGCATCAAAGGGTACATTGACTTGGATAAAAGGTTTGTACAAAAAAGATAAGTGTGGTTATTTAGGATGGTAGTAGCCCTCGACGGTAACGCATTTTCTTTGATCATAAAAAAAGGCTTTTGTTTTCTCCTTAAGCTCTGCTTCCCTTATGTCTTCTGTTTGGCAAGCAACCATCTCTGCCCTTGCCCTTGTATCAACATCATGTGTGACATCTACAACTGTGACTTGTGGCAATAGCTCAGGGGGGTATAGCAAAATTCCCCTCATTTTCTTCTCCCAGTAGACATTGGGGACCAGAAGTTTTTCATACCTCCACCTTACCCTTTTTAGTGTCTCACTATCTTTGTCCATTACAGTCACCCTATGGGCATGGGCTGCTACAATGGTCATGTCACTGAAGTATGTACTCAAGTAGAAAGTCCTCTGCTACTTCCTGTAGAGCCATCAATGCAACCACTTTCCACCTTTTAGTGCCCTAGGTAGCTTCTTCACAAATGGACCTCACCATCCTCTGAAAGGGCAGCTTTGGTATGCACAAATCAACACATTTCTGTGCCTTCTTGATTTCTCTAAAAAGTCCCATGCAGCTCTGTAACTTTTTCACCCTTGGACCTTTCAAAATTTTATTTGGTTTTCTAGGTCTCTTCTTTGGGGTTGCAGATCTGCTACTTGCCTTAGCTGCTAACCCTGGTCCCTTGGCCACCTTCCTTGCAGTGGCCTTTGTTCTAGCCATTCCACTGTATAAAAATAGAAGAGTCTCTCTCTCTCTCTCTCTCTCTCTCTCTCTCTCTCTCTCTCTCTCTCTCTCTCTCTCTCTCTCTCTCTCTCTCTCTCTCTCAGTAGACCAAACCACACACACACACATACACCAAGAGAGACTCCCTCTCTCTCACTCGTTCTCCTTGCGTCTCCACAGTACTAAAGGCGCGCTTACAGACATCCAAGTCGTAGGTGGCTGTCTCCGCGCGCCTTTAGTAGAGAGAGAGAGAGAGAGAGAGAGAGGTTTTGTGTGTGAGTGTGTGTGTGTGTGTGTGTGTGTGTTGTATTTGTGTCTGTGTGTGTGTGTGTGTTGTATGTGTGTATGTGTGTGTAAGAGAGAGAGAGAGATATGAAATTTCCTGTGAGAGAAAGAGAGAGAGAAGAAGAAACAGAGAGAGAGAGAGAGACCTTTGAGAAAGAGAGACTGTGATAGAGAGAGAGAGGCATAGCGCAACCTTTTGGAGAGAGAGAGAGAGAGAGAGAGAGAGAGGGCCAAACCTTCATAGGAGAAGCGAAGCCTACTCTCTTTTTCACGTGCTTTCTGTCGGAGACGCAAACGGAGGCTCAATTTCTCTTTCTCGCACTCTCTTTGACTCTCTCGGTGTCTCTCTTTCTCTCTCATACCTTTTATATGTCATGTACTAACTTATCCGGGCCCATTAAGTGACCGCACATATAGCATCATGCACACTAGATTCTTTTTTTTTAATCACCACGTGGGGCGCCACCGGGGGTAACCGTTATAAGTGTCTAGATGGAGAGAGAGAGAGAGAGAGAGAGAGAGAGAGAGAGAGAGAGAGAGAGAGAGAGAGAAGAGAGAGAGAGAGAGAGAGAGAGAGAAGAGAGAGAGAGAGAGAGAGAGAGAAACCTCAGAAATTGAGCGAGAGAGAGAGAGAGAGAGAGGAGAGAGAAACCTCAGAAATTGAGCGAGAGAGAGAGAGAGAGAGAGAGAGAGAGAGAGGGGGGGGGGGAGGGGGGGGGGGGGGGGGGAGGGAGACTCATTACTGTCACACACACACACACACACACACACACACACACACAGAGGTACGTCAGTCATGCGAGCATAATTTCATGAGCAACACGAGCAAGAGAATTAGTCAAGCATCATATAAAAGTGAACAATTTATGTATGTTTATATATGAAAATATATATCTATGTGTGAGTGTAAGTGTGTTTGTGTGTGTGTGTGCACGCATATATGTGGATGTGTGCATGCGTATTTCTTAACTTGTAATGACCTTAAACAATGTTTTTTTTAATAAAGTTCTACATAATTTAGAGTTCTATATATTGCAAGGATCACTAGCATCAAATGCTCAAATGATCAAATCATAAAGGGATCATCGCTCCACCTTGATGTGGATAATTATTTAGATATGCATAATTAGAAATCTTTAGAAGTGGACTGAGTAACTCATGGAGGGAATTGTAGAGTGAAATGATGAGACAAATCAACAATTTTTAGCAAACCTCATAGACATCACATGTACAACTAATCCAATATATATGCATGCGTATATGTCAGAACAAAATTTCATGCGTTCATATACTTACTAATCACTAGGATCAAGGGGTCACCACTCCACCTTGCATATGTGTGTGTAACTATCTAAGCACTATTTCAAGTTCATGTATTTTCCTTTAAAAAATCATCCAGATTCTTGTTTGTATAACGGACTATTTTACAAAAAAAAATCTCTCCTTATGAGAGACCTCACATGAGGATTTTGAAGCAATCATACAATTTAAAAAAGTTTCCAACTGTCATGAAAATTTAACTAGATATGTCTCTTCAAATTGACATCTAGTGTTACAAGCCCATGAGTTCACCAAGCCCATGCTATACCCACACATTACGAATGAATTTTACACGAGTGTTAAGCGTGATATTATAAAAAATAGGCCGAGAATGGAAGGAGGCATTTTTGAGGGGAAATATGCACCCGTGCACACTGAGACAATACTTCTAATTTATTTGAAGTAGACCCTAATGTCATCCCAATTTTGAGCACTCAATAATGAGCGACAAGAAAAAATTACATTTTACAATAAACAATTAGCTAGTGTCATCTTAATATTGAGCAATCATCAATGAATGACAAGAAGATTGACAATAATGATATTGTCCACTAGTCTCGGCATTGTTATGTCCATATATGTAACATCTTTATGAGGCTTCAAAGAAAACATCTCTCTACACCAAATGACAATAGCATATTGCAAGCCCATAATCAAGTGTTTGCATACACAAAACAAGCTTAATGTAGTCCAAAAGTCTGGGCAATGTTTTGCCCAAATACATATTTCTCAAAGTTTAGAAGTCAATAAAACTAAAAGACAATAGTAGTTGCATGGCTAGAATCAAGTTTTTGCACACCCAAAAAGAAGCTAAGTGATCATGCAAAATAAGATCCACTCTAAAGAAGACTACTCCAAATCTGCGTGGTCATCAATGAAGATACAGCTTCGCCTTCGCCTCTCGCGCACCAGTGACTGGTCATATGAATATGTGGTCACCATGTGCCTTGCCATTGCCTCTGCATAGCAAGGTAGCTCACTATCAATCACAATGAGATAATAATGTCATAAAAAATAAAAATTAGGTGCTATAAAATAATGAATAAAGAAAACTCACTAGTTTGAAGGCACATCATAAACAACCAAATCATTCCCCACATCATCAATGCGATCATCACTATCTCCAAGCTCGACAACTTGTGGAGCACCATAGAACTCCTGTACAAAACGAGACAAGTATCCCTCACATATCTCTAGATCACTCTCCATGACCAAGCAACCACGAGAAGTGTGCATAGCTGCCTTTAATAAAGGCCTTGTACCACCATCAAGCTCCAAACATGTACCTATTTTAGGGCACAAGGCCTCTACAAAAAATAGCATATGGGGTACACTCCTCTCTAACATGCCTCTCCACCCACCACTCTTGCCATTACGTGTTGTGAGAGCAGACGATGGCAAGTAGTGACTGATAATGTCCATTGAGAGATCTTGTTGCTAGACTCTCCCCACCTACCATACAAGAAAATAAGGTATCTATGCATGAACATTTAAGAATTTTAGTGCAAAAACAATGACATTGAATAATAAACAATGATACGCAAACCTTTTGAGCACTCTCATGATCAAATGAAGGATTACTTCCTGCCTTGTGAAATGCCAAAGCATAGAATACATGCATCTATCATAGCCATGGAAACAACACATAAAATAGTCATGAATAATTGATCAAATTTCTTTTAAATAATTGTTCATGTTTTTTGAACGATGCTTTATTACCTTTTGTGTATGCCCATTCTTTGTTCGTGATGAAAATGGCTCAGAGCTCTCCATGATCCACCTAAAACTCAGCTCTAGGCCTGTGCGTGTGGCCAAGTCTCCACAAGACTAAGATTAGTGCTAGGACAAAGAACAAGCACCCAACCCATGTCATCCATCATTGTAGATGCAACCACCAATGAAAACTTGACATGGTCATCTGTTAGCTCATTCCATGCAAGAATGCCATCAAAACCTTGAACAAGCCCACCTACAAGCAAAATTATTGTATTTGAGTGTGTGTTAAGAATTTGAGCTAAGTATATGCATAGTGTATACAAGATAGCATTGAAAACCCTCTTACCAGTAGGAAGATCAATAACAGTAAGATCAACACTCCATGCACTAGGTTTTCCATTTCTTATTTTCTCATGTTCACCCAAGCCAACAAAATACTCTCGCATCACCACAAAACCATCCTTGAAGTTTCTTGCAGTAAACTCCTTGCCAAGCTCAATGTTATCATAAATCCAAACCTTTGACTGTTTTATGTCTCCTTTCTTTTGAATGGAATGGAAACTAGCCAAAGGTGCATGAATCAAAGCTCCCTTTCGAACATTCTTTTGGGTATGACAACTTCCTAAGTTTCTTGTATCTAACAATAGCCAAAAAAATAACACATTTTTCTTCAAATCAATCCATGCCATAATGATTAGCATAAGACATAACAAAAGAAAGAATAGCAAGAACATATTGTTCCCACCAACAATTTAACTTACTTACCCTTGATTGACATTCCACCCTTGCTTGATGGTGGACGGCCTCCATGAACTTCCCTTTCTTGATCTTCTTTTTCTTTGAGAGCTTTCAACTCTTCCTCCATCTTCTTCCTTTGCTCAACAGTCATCTCTCCTGATGACCCTGAGTCGGACTTACATTCACCCTTCCAATGATGAAGATAATTCTCCTTCTCCTCTTCTAGACACTCACCTTTCTTCATATCAATCCACCAAGGGCAGTGCTTACACTCCTAATCCATGAGAAGAAAGGGTCCACCAAAATTATTGTTCTCTCTAAAGATAGTGGAGGTGTACATACTATATGTAGGAGGACACATAATTGTCCATGCTTTACATATGTCACGCATGCAAGTGATCTTCTTACTTCTTATGAGATACATCAAGAACCTACAAAAATATGAAATTTACATAAACCTTAAATAAAACGAACTTATATAATACAACAATAGTCACTTAGCAAAATGCATAACATAGGAATTACCTATAGACCAATCGACGGGAAGAAATTTTCAAGTCCACATGCTTTGATGGTGGAGTAGCCACATTCATCTCCTTTTGAAATTCGTAAAAAAGTACTCCTCTATATCTACTAACAATGTCTTCAAAATATGAATCCAAGTGAGCATCTAAAGGCAAAACCACCTTGTGAACTCCATGTGTGGAATCTACAACCTATTGTAAGAGCCTTCTTGCATCCTCCAAGACTTGATCCATCCATACTTTCTTTGCCAACCAAGGGATATAGAAATGATCTCCCAAAGGTCCCATTCCAAACTTTGGCGAAAGTTCTCATCTGCTCCCAAAGCTTTAGCATTTTTATCTTTAACTCTTGAGAACATGTAGCACAAGATATAGAGTAGAGTTTCTCTATTGTAATCTTGAATTTTTCATCCTCAAAAGGAAGACTCCATAAAATGAGAAACCATTCTTCTCCATTAGCAAGATTCACCATGAATAGATTCTACAATAACCAAACAAAATAAACAGAAAAATCTTTTTATTATACTTTTAATAGAGTGTAGTACTCACCCGAGTCATGCATCTATTGTAAGCTTTAACAACATTGCTCTTTGCTTGAATCTCAGCCCTCACACGCTCATCTTGTGACAAAGTAAGAGGTATCTTATTTAATGCTACCTGTAAATCAGACTTCCATTTATTCTGCATACACCATTTCAATAAAATGTATCAAGAAAAAAAAGATTATTAATCTTACCAAATCTTAACAAATTTAAGTACATACCCCATAAACCATGGGACCAAGGATAGACTGAGTAAGAGGATACCGAACCCTCTTTCCTGATTGTGCTTCTTGAGCTTGCTTTCTCCATTGACACTTGTTCAGCCTCACTAAAATTTTTAGTGATTTGAGACCCATCTAAAGAACAAATGGTACTTGTATGATATAAGCAGTCTTTGAGGTTGGTCTTAAATGATTGCTTCATCATTCATTTACATAAACAAA
>NC_140954.1:235235-274561 GCF_014529385.1 Adiantum capillus-veneris | reverse complement strand
AGGTTTTAGTTTCATTATTTAATTACCTAAAGCTCTCACAAAAGGGGAAAGGGGGACACATGTCAGAAGGCTATCACTTATGCTGCTTAATAGTCATTGGCTTGACTTGGGGAGAGCCAATGAGGGCTCAGCAAGAGCAAATAGCAAGAGTGCTCGCCCAAGAGAGAGAGGGGGCTGATTTTTGCAAGGATTATCACACACACACTCACACAATCTCATGTGTGAAGAAAGAGAAGACTATCTCTTCCCAAGCTTTAATGGAGAGCTCATCACCTACTCCAAGCTTGTGAGATAGAAGCCTACATCAACATACTCTTGGCATGTGGATGTAAATCCAACCAAGAGCCAAGGTTCAATGCATGCTCATCTCCTCTACCAAGATAATTACTCAGCTAAGCTATGCTAATATGAGTGATTATGTGAGGAGATGTACATCTTTCTCGTAAGATACTCCTTCTTCCTCTCAATCTACTCTCATACCCTGCTAGCTCTCACCATATTCGAAGGTGTGTGAGGTCTTGGGTCTGAGAACGGGGATAATTCAAGTTGTGTTTGCTAAGTGTTTTGCTTATGCATGAAGCTTTCATCTTCATTGCACTAGCTAGTCTTGAAGGAACACAAAGAATTGTATTGTACAATGTCTCTCTTAATGGGAGAAACCATAATACAAAGCCTTTGGAGGGGACCGGCTCCATGCAAATCCAGTCCTGAACTGTTGTCATTAGCTTAATTTTCTCCCTCTTTTGAAAGTATTGTCAATGCTATATAACTAGGTGTTATGCTTTTTGTTGCTCTCTCCACCCAAGCACTCTTGTAATTTATTAGGAATCTATTCTAATGAAATGCCACAATGTTCATGCTCATTTTCGCTACACACAATTTATTAGGCCATTAAATGTTACAATTGACTATGTTGGTTACTTTTGTTATTGTTATCTGCTAGTTGAGCTATTTCTACAAGGCGTCTTACCAAGGTTTTGACTACGTAGATTCTAAATCCAAGGGCTTGGATTGCAAAGGCAACACCCAGGGTTCCGAATGCAATGCTATTTCTTTGTTCAGGTAGGGGACGTGCTCCTCTCCATTTGAATACGGGTAAGTGAACATTACGTTCAAATCTCCAGCTACGCATCTATTCATTTGGTGTTATTCCATTTTAAGTATGCTTTGCTCGGTTTTTCAAGATGTATAAGTACGCTTGAATGTTACAGAGCCATGCCAAGACCATGTTGACACAAAGTATTTTGAGCCAAGTGTCCAATCTATCTTTCAGCCTTGTGCTGTTACTAACCTACTTGTAGGGTTCAATTTGGCATATGTTGTCACATAGGATACAACATGGTTTAGGAACTCAAGGATTTCGGTTTAGCCAGTGTGGAGCAAAGAATGATGGTCCCTCTCACTCTTGTCTCGCAGAGTATTTAGAGTTGCCTCCACACACAAGTACCTCTTGTACTTGTAGGATGTTCTTTTTTCAGATATCCTTAGTTGAGACATATTCCACATGTGGCGAATATGAGTCTCTGGGACTGACACGGCGCCCACTAGTTCAAATATGTGTCACGACAAAGTCCTTAGGTGCTGGTCGCATCTGTTTTCTCGACCAATTTTAGCACGACGTATCAAGAGCAATTTCGTGGCCAACAATTGTTGGATACTTAGAATGACTTGTTAATGTACAAGTACTGCTAACCAACATTACATATGGTTGTTTATACATATAGCAAATGAAAAAGTTTCATTGTTTGTACCTAGAAGTGATCACTATTTCCCCTTCTATTATGGTTCAGACGCGTCAGCAAGGCTTGCACAAGATTGCAACTGAAAGTATTTAGTTTCTTTTCAGAACTATTTACATTCCTCTTTAAATATGTGCTAGGCGCATCACATTTTCCATAAGTATTGGCAAGGATCATTATGGATATACAGGTTCGGGTTTGTTTTTGCTAAATGCATGTACACTAGATGTTATGGACCCTAGTGTTTAGCAAAAGCTGATTTGGAGCGGCATGCATATTCCTTATTGTTGCTTATAAAGCATTTTGCACTCTAAGTACAATATCTCTAGAGATTACTTTTGGGTCTACTAATCACCAATAGAGGTCATGGCTCGTTTGGGCGTTTGTGGATTTTTTCAAGTTAACCACGATGGTTATTTCGGACATTGTTGATTCCTCACCAATGTTATACACTACTGTGATTCCCCGTTTACCAGTCATCTGGGATGACTGTCTGTAAGCCGTGAGGAAAACACACTTCAGTACTGTCAGTTATCCAACGGGATAGGCAGATTACAAAGAGTAATCTTGTGCTCAAGGATAAGCAAAGTGTGTACGTTAGCACCAAGCGATCCAATTAGTAAGCATTTATTGCTCTTTATGGAGTTTACTTACTATCAGTTAATGCATGTTGCGACTCGGTAGTCTCTTAATGTATAAGTCAGGTTCTCAACCTTGACACTCGTTAGGGTGGGGTTGTTTACTGATGAAATTTGAGAACAAGTCAAGGACTTACACTTGGCTAATGACTTAGGTCAACAAGTTACTTTCACAGAAAGTGAAAAGCGGTACTCTTCAGGTACATCTTTGCCATGTTAACTCGTTTAGCATGCTCATGTACGTTCTAAATAGAGTTTATACACTAGATTGTTGCAAATGGACAGCAATGTGGAAAATCAAGATGTTACTCTTGGTTTCATTGAACCTCCTGCGGAACCGTGTTCCGAGCAACGAAACAGTTAGATCCTTGAGGGATGCCACTTGGAAAAACATTAGTGTTTTTAAGAAGAAATTCTCCACTTTTGTTTTCGAGGACGAAAACTCTTCTTAAGGGAGGAGTAATGTCAGGACAAGGGTCCTACGGGCAAGGCCCAACCTAGGGGGTCAGGGACCTATGCCAAGGGCCTGGACGGGACCAATGTGGACTGCGGATCCGCTTAGGGCAAGAGCTAGGAGCTAGGCCTATATAAAGGGCGGTAGGGAGGGGGATCCTACGTCTTAGTCTCCTAGGTCTTACATTGGATCTCACACCACCTGGTGAGATTTCTCTGTCATGAGCAATAAATAGCGATTGCCGAGATGACAAATGTAGGGCAAGGGCCCACCAAATCCCAACCGATAAGTTTGAATGGGGCAATTAACCTTGACTGGAGCTTACTCTCCATGCATGTTGTGTGGGTCATTGATTTTTTGGCGAATTGTGCATGCTTTGAGATGTGTGGATTCTGGATTGCATGACTTAGGCCAGTAATAGGACAATGTTGATGTTGTCGAGTACTTTGTGAAACCCTAGATGCCCAAATATGTAGTACTGAATGTAAAGTTTGTCAAACTGTTTGGGTATGTGGATTCTTGCAAGGTGGTCTTGTTTGACGCAGTACATGATGTGATCCTAACAATCTGCTGTAAGCTCCTAACAATCTCTTGTATCTTGTTGAAATTGTTGTAAGGTTCTAAGTACTGCCTGTTGTATATGCTCTACCCGTGATTAGCCATCGATGACATAATTAGTGATGCCCTTTCAATAGTTGAGCACTAGCAAAGCTATTCCTCATCATTCGCCTAGGCTTGAGAGATGCACCCATTGCTATGTAACTGCTGTTGTGTACAGCCTTTTCTGGGATTGGCGGCGGCCATTGTAGGGTATTGCCCCGTTGCCAACAATGCAATAGGCCTTGGGGGCATCTGCCAAGGATCAAAGTTATGCAACAACGCTAAGTACATCCCACCAGGGCATCCCGAGCATGCCTCCGTGCTGGCAATAGCATCGGCTGAGAGGAGCTAGTAGGCAAGGCAAATCTGAATCCAACACACGCTTTCTAAGCGTAGAGACAAACACCACAAAAAGTCCTTCCTCACCTGATCAAAGTCATGCAACTCCCACGAGGGCATCTCGACCATACCTCCCTGCTTGCAATAGCTTCGGCTGAGAAGAGCTAGTGAATCCAACACACACTAGACCAATCTCTAAGCGTAGAGACAATGCACCACAAAAAGTCCTTCCTCACCTGATCAGTTTAGTAATCCAACAAGATACTAGGGGACCCTCTAGTCATCTCATTCATGACATCCAGGGGGCTTCTCGTCGAGACCCTCTCATTGATGAGCTCCCAAATATGCATGCTCAGGAGAAAGCTGCATCAAGCAATTGGACCAGACAATCCTCTCCCCAAAGCATGTAAATTCTAACATAAAAAGTACAACACTTCAAGCAATCAATTAAAAGAAGCAGATCGGACTTCTCCTTGAGGGATTCAGCAACGCTCCACAAGCATTCATGGTGTTTGCCTTTGATTGTTGAGAGAGTAGGCAATTACAGCAGTGTCTTGAGGTATGCCCCATGTGGAAAGGACAAAGAAGATCACGTGCAAAGTAAGGGCGTGCCTCCAAATCAGATCATGAACACTTGCATCTAGTCCCTACTGCACAGCAACGGCACAGCATCTTGATAGCTTAGTGGAGGGTCAACAGGCTGCCTGAGGAAGACGATGGTGCATGATGTAACTTCAAAATGGAAGATTGAGAGGGGCCCCCTCGCAGAGGAGGAAGCCCTTGCCAAAAATTCAGAGTATGGTGCTTCATCTGGGCCGAGCACACGGTATTCTTTAGTAAAAGGCGAAAGAATAGTTCGCTCTGTGTGCTCAACCCGCACCTTAACCCAGGAAGGAGCAGGCCTCAGCCTTAGTGGTGCAACAACCTTGCGCCCCCCGCATGTGGGATATTATAGACAGCACCACGTCCACTTGCCCGCATGCTGGATATGATGGACAATACCACGAGCATGCTGTGCACCCTTCTCTTCCCCTTCATTTGCACCCCTCAAGAATGCTCACATGCCACACATCAAACCCTCACTTCACATTTGTTCAAAGCAACCCATAGCTTCTTGGCCCTACCCAAAAATCATTCTCAGTTGTGTCTTATTATTCTCATAAATTTCACTACCATATGTCAGCACAGCCGCATGACTCTAGTACGCTCTACACACTTCCCTACATCTCTTCACAATCTTTTCCCTTGTCAATATCTCCTATTTGGCCCGTATTCTATATCCCTCACCATGATATGGTATTGATGACTGTGAACACACTTCGGACCATTGGGGCACTTGCGTGTGCATTCCTGTAATCCCATCTCCAACATTTGTTATCAGAGTAGACTTTGCAATTCTTCTTCTTCCCCACATTTTTGTACATCTTGCACTCCCATTTCCAACATTTGGTACCATCGCAAACTTCCATATCCCGAGCAGCATTGCCAACACCCTCCTGGTTCACTTTCTCATATCATAGTGATATTTGATGAGCATTTTCATGGGGATAAGAACTTTGGAAGGGCTCATAGAGGTCTCTATTTCCAAAATTTTAATGTAGGCTCTATCATTCTTAACCTCTTTACTTAACATGCGGTATCAACACTTCCATTAGTCTAGGTTTGGATCTTGAAGGCTAGTTGCATGGGCATACACTCCCCATGCTACGTCTGTAGTGTCGATTTCAAATAATCTTGTGTGTGTTGTTTCAACAAGGTAACGGTGCTCTATTCTCTGGGGGGCAATTGATTTTGGGCTCAACATTTGCTTACTGCTGCAGGGTCACAAAAGCTCAAGAAGTTCAAAGAGGGAGGAAAGAGTATCTCTTTTCTCACCTATGATGGCACCCTTGGTGCTACCGACAAAGTATTGGCCTTCATCCAACAAATTGATGATGCCTTTGGAGACGAGGGCTTCACGGAGTCCTCCAAGCTACACCATGTAGCTATGAACTTCCAAAAATCGGCTCGTCAATGGTGGGCTGGCCTTCGTGGCAATGGCGAAGCCCCAAAGACATGGAAAACTCTACGAGTTTCCATCATGAAGCAATTCCTTGCAAAGCGATGCAAAGGACAAAGTGCTCATCGAATGGCAGAGTTTAAGGCTTCTCTCTCATGAGGCTATCCACAAATATGTGGACAAGTTTTGGGATTTACATCTCAAGGCTACTGTCTTTCAAAAGATTCCTGAGCAAAAACAACAATTATATGCGAGATTACCTGAAGAGATGGCCGAGTATGTCAACTCTCAACGGCCTAACTCTATCAGCAAAGTAATCCACCATACCATGGTTGCTTCATGCATCAATTTCCAACAAGAGGTTAGACGGAATGTCAAACCCATGGAAAATAAAGACAAAAGTGATGCAAAGGGAAAAATTAATGCCCAAAATTTTTCCCACAGCCATTCCAATAACAACAACAACAATTGGTCCAAGGAGAAAGGAACTTACAAAGGTAAAAATAAACTCTCTCCTTACAGCTTGAAACTTTTCTCAAGGATCACAAATGTTTTAAGTGTGGGGAGCAAGGACATGGCTGTCGTTCTTTGCCCCAAAAGAAATGCTCACAATGAGACTCCTAGAGCTTCGACTATCGAAGTTCCAAAAGAGGATGCTCATTGCAAAGGATCACCTCTCTCCTATGCTTGGGGAAAGGTAAGGGAGCGTGATGCTTTCATCTTGTTTGACCCTGGTTCTACTCTCAACTTCATATCAATGGAGTTGGCCACCAAGTTGGGCATTCAAGCTTTTGAGATGGGAGATGCAGTAACTGTCGATGCCGCTTTCAAGGGACAACAAGCCTCCGTTACTCCCTTGATTGGGAAGTTGAGGCTTCATATCCAAAGCTATGTCGACAAAGAAGACTTCTTTATCTCTTCTCTCCAACATGAGGATACTATCCTAGAGATACCATGGTTCAAATGCATGGCTGCCAACATGAAGTTCCCTGAAAGGAGAATCTACTTCACCTACAGGGGAAAGAATATGTATATAGATGCTAATGAGTCTGGTCGTACTATACCACTTGTAAATCCTCTTGCCCTTGATAAATCAATGAAAAGCTCAGTTTCTATGTACATGATTTTTGTCAAAGAATCCCTAAAAGGTCCTAATGTTTCATCAAAGGTGAATGGTAAGAATCAAGAAGAGTTAGACTTGTCTAACTTTCTAAAAGGATTCCAAGATGTGTTCATTGATGATATCCCTATGGACTTATCTCCAAAACGAGGGGATGATGACCATCAAATTGACCTCCTATCACGAAGCTCACCGCCTAACAAACCTCCCTATCGAGTTTCACAAGCTCACCAAGAGGAAATCATGAGGCAAGTACAAGAATTGGTAGACAAAGGAATGGTGAGGCCTACTATCCTCCCCCTTTTGCTCTCCAATCCTTTTAGTGCAAAAGAAAGATGGTATATACCGCATGTGTGTGGACTATCGTGCACTAAACCATATCACTATCAAAAACAAATTTCCCGTACCTCGGGTAGAAGGTCTGTTTGATAAGCTATGTCATAATAATCAATATCTAATTCTCCTAAATGATTTTCTCATATTAAACTGATCATTTAATGTGGGGAAGTGCCAGGGGAGAAAAAGCTAGAATATTGGTTAAGCTAGCAGACCAGCCACAGTAGGGATCCAAAGGAGGGAAAATAGGGATCCAAAGGGGGGGCCATCTGCAAAAGATCCATGTGCAACAATGGGCTAAAAAGACCCTAAGGTTCAGCCCATTAAGACTTCCAAAATGCTAAGGTTCCAAAATTCAAAGGTTGTGTCCAAAGGGTTAAAGCTTAGGGGGAATTGGATGCTTTATGTGCTCTCCAAAGTCAACACACATCCCTACACATGAGGGGGTGAGCCCTAAAGGTAGGGGATGAAAGAGAAAGTCACACACACACACACACACACACACACACACACATGCTCCCTTTACACAAAGGGAATTAGGGACACATGTCAGCTCCCTAGCCCAGATGCCCACAACGGGTGCCCAATTCCTACTGGATGGCCTTGGAGGTGGACCAATGAGAATTAAGCTAGAGTAAATTTAGTTTAATTAATTTAAAAACACTTAATAAAAGAACCAATGAGAATTAAATCTCCTAAAAGACTATTGGGCAGTGTCCCAAGAGGTCCAATGAGCATTCAAGAGCCCAATGGCTTGCCTGATTCCTATTGGCCAAGAGGCAAAGGGGTCCAACGCGAGTTTAGTTTAATTATTAAATTACCTAAAGCTCTCACAAAAGGGGAAAGGCGAACACATGTCAAAAGGATATCACTTATGCTACTTAATGGTCATTGGCTTGACTTGGGGAGGGCCAATGAGGCTGGAGCAAGAGCAAATAGCAAGAGGGCTCGCCCAAGAGAGAGAGGGGGCTGATTTTTGAAAAGCATTATCACACACACACTCACACAATCTCATGTGTGAAGAAAGAGAAGACTATCTCTTCCCAAGCTTTAATGGAGAGCTCATCACCTATTCCAAGCTTGTGAGATAGAAGCCTATAATGACACACGGGTAGAAGACCTATTTGATAAGCTACAAGGATTGACCTACTTCAGTAGGATTGACCTAAAAAGTGGCTATTATCAAATAAGGATAGTTGATCAAGACATTGTAAAGACCGCATTTCGCACCACATTTGGTCTTTACGAATACATTGTCATGCCTTTTGGCTTGACCAATGCACCAGCCACATTCAACCGCTTGATGGAGAAGCTGTTCGAACCTTCACTGGAGTGTTCTTTGATGATATTATCATCTACTCTAATTCATTGGAGGAACACAAGCAACACCTCCAGGTAATATTTCAAGTTTTAAGAGAGAATAAACTTTATGTTAATCAAAGAAAAGTGAATTTTTCTTGCAAGAGATTCAATATTTAGGTCATATTATCTCTCAAGATGGCATCCAAATGGATCCATCTAAGTTAGAGGTAATAAAAGGATGGCCTAAACCAAGGAATCTTCATGAACTAAGAAGCTTTATAGGTATGTGTCCATACTATAGACGCTTCATAGAAAAGTTCTCACAAATTGCGGGACCATTACATGACCTAACAAAGAAAAGCGTTAGGTATACATGGTCTGCTAAGGAGAACAATGCTTTCGAAAATCTTAAAGAAAAGCTTCTCTCTCAACCTGTGCTTACACTACCGGATCTCTCAAAGCCATTTGAGGTCCATTGTGATGCTTGTGGTGATTGCCTTGGAGCTGTTTTGCTCCAAGAAGGGCATGCCATAGGCTATGAGAGTCGAAGGCTCGACCCTGTTAAGCAAGCTCTAGGCATATACGAAAAGGAACTCCTTGCAGTTCTACATGCCTTAGACTCATGAAAGCACTATTTATTGGGGACTCCTTTCATTCTACAAACGGATCACTAAAGTCTTAAGTACTTCATGACGCAGACCAAGCTCTCCGACAAACAAATGAGGTGGGCAAATTTCCTTTCGCAATTTCATTTTCATATTGCTGACATTGCTGGCAAGCATAATCAAGTAGCTCATGCACTCTCAAGATGGCCGAGAGTGAATGCGGTTTTCATAGCAACTCACAATGATCTATCTTCAATGATAGATGAGTACGCTATTGATCCCGATTTTAGAGATGTGATTTCAGCCCTTCCATTAGGGAAGAAAGAAGAACCATTTACTTTACAAGATGGTTATCTTCTCTATGGCAATAGACTATGCGTTACTAACTCACTACGTGAGAAAGTAATGTATGAATCTCATGCTCCACCTTATGCGGGGCATAGAGGGATTCAGTCTACCTTAAAGGGAATTGAAACATATTTCTATTGGCCTACCATGAAAGTGAACATACAAGAGTATGTTTCTAAATGTGTGGTATGCCAAAAGACTAAATTTGATAGAGGGAAGCAACTTGGATTGCTTCAACCCTTGCCAATCCCTAATTCACCATGGGAGAGCATATCCATGGATTTTATCTTTGGATTGCCTAAGTCTATCCATGGGGATATGGGAATATGGACGATAGTAGACAGGTTCAGTAAACAAGCTCATTTTATACCTGTCAAAAAGACTATCAAAGCCCATCAAATGGCAACCCTCTTCATTTCACAAATTTTCAAGTACCATGGCTTGCCAATGTCCATAGTGTCGGATAGAGATCCTAGAATGACCATAATTTCTGGAAGGGTCTCTTTGAGAATTTTGGGACAAGGCTGAACTTCTCTTCGGCCTATCATCTACAAACGGATGGCCAAAGTGAAATAGCTAACCTAACCATTCTCGATCTACTAAAAGCCTATGTAATGGAGATAGATCAAAGATCCCAATGGGAGAAGTACTTACCCTTAGTGGAGTATGCTTACAATAACACTGTACATACTTCCACGGGAAAAGCACCTTTCGAGGTAATTCAGGGAAGATCAAAAATTCCCTTGCTACTTAAGGTACATGGGAAGATCTTCGCTACAGATGAGTATAGCCAAGACCTACAAGAATCTTTTCAAAAGATTAAGGATGCTATCTCTATCTCACAGCAAAGGCAAAAGGCTGCTGCTGACAAGCACAGAAGAGCCCAAGCCTTTAAAGAAAACAATTGGGTCTTGTTAAAGCTTCCCAAGGCTCGATTAAGGCACAGGACGGGCAAGAATCCTGCAGGCCACCAAAAGTACTATGTTAAACTAGCAAAAAGGTACTATGGTCCCTTCCAGATTCTTAGGCCAATCAATGAGATGGCCTATCAACTCAAGTTTCCCAATCATTGGCTCATACACAATGCTTTCCATGTGAGCCTATTAAAGCCTTACAAAGGAGAGCCACCTCAAGAACCAACTATTGAAGACACACCGGAGATCGAGGACCAAGAGGAGGTGCTGCAGCCCGAGTCCATTCTCCGACATGAAGACAAGGTATTAAGAGGCGGTAAGACTATCCGACGATATCTTATTAAGTTTAAGAATTATCCTTTTGAAGATGCTAGATGGATGCAAGGCATACAATTAAAGGATAACCTAAACCTTGTCAATGCTTACAATGCTTCCCAAGAGTAAGCAAATGTACAAAATGTTAAAAATGAACAAAGTTTTTTTTGTCTTATAAGACTCTCTTTTTCTTTATTGTGCACAAAAATAAAGTAGTATGCATGCTTAGATCAAGTTTGCGGAGACGACGTCTCCCAAACACCAAGTAGAGCTTGTCACTCTACTATCGAAGATTGATAGGAATAATGTGCAGACATGCTTGCGGCAGTCTCAGGCTCTCAAGCACCAAATGGACTAGTCATCCATTGTGGAATGATGTCGTAGGGTAACATAGGGATCCTCTACCCGCTAAGAAAAGGACTCATGAATATGCTTTATCTTCTCTACACCATAGTCGAGGACGAATATGATTTCAAGAGAGAGGTAATGTCATAATAATCAATATCTAATTCTCCTAAATGATTTTCTCATATTAAACTGATTATTTAATGTGGGGAAGTGCCAGGGGAGAAAAGCTAGAATATTGGTTAAGCTAGCAGACCGGCCACAGTAGGGATCCAAAGGAGGGAAAATAGGGATCCAAAGGGTGGGCCATGTGCAAAAGAGCCATGTGCAACAATGGGCTAAAAAGACCCTAAGGTTCAACCCATTAAGACTTCCAAAATGCTAAGGTTCCAAAATTCAAAGGTTGTGTCCAAAGGGTTAAAGCTTAGGTGGAATTGGATGCTTTGTGTGCTCTCCAAAGTCAACACACATCCCTACACATGAGGGGGCAATCCCTAAAGGTAGGGGATGAGAGAGAAAGTCACACACACACACATACACACAGGCTCCCTTTACACAAAGGGAATTAGGGACACATATCAGCTCCCTAGCCCAGATGCCCACAAGGTGTGCCCAATTCCTACTAGATGGCCTTGGAGGTGCACCAATGAGAATTAAGCTAGAGTAAATCTAGTTTAATTAATTTAAAAACACTTAATAAAAGAACCAATGAGAATTAAGTCTCCTAAAAGACTATTGGGCAGTTTCCCAAGGGGTCCAATGAGCATTCAGGAGCCCAATGGCTTGCCTGATTCCTATTGGCCAGGAGGCAAAGGGGTCCAATGAGAGTTTAGTTTAATTATTAAATTACCTAAAGCTCTCACAAAAGGGGAAAGGGGGACACATGTCAAAAGGCTATCACTTATGCTGCTTAATGGTCATTGGCTAGTCTTGAAGTAACACAAAGAATTGTATTGTACAATGTCTCTCTTGATGGGAGAAACCATAATACAAAGCCTTTTGGAGGGGGGACCGACTCCATGCAAATCCGGTCCTCAACTATTGTCATTAGCTTAATTTCTCTCTCTTTGGAAAGTATTGTTGATGCTATCTAACTAGGTGTTATGTTTTTTGTTGCTCTCTCCACCCAAGCACTCTTGTAATTCTTATTAGGAATCTATTCTAATGAAATGCCCAATATGTTCATGCTCATTTCCGCTACACACAAGTTATTAGGCCATTAAATGTTACAAGCTACAAGGCTCTACCTACTTCAGTAGGATTGACCTTAATAGTGGCTACCATCAAATAAGGATAGTGAATGAAGATATCCTAAAGACCGCGTTTTGTACAACATTTGGCATTTATTGATTAATGGAGAAAATTTTAGACCCTACCGCAAATTCACTGGAGTGTTCTTTGATGATACCATCATCTACTCCAATTCCTTGGAGGAACACAAGCAACATCTCCAAGTAATTCAAGCATTAGGGAGAATAAGCTTTTTCTCAAGCAAAAGAAAAGCGAATTTTTCCTTCAAGACATTCAATACCTAGGTCATATTATCTCTCGAGATGGTATCCGTATGGATGCATCAAAGTTGGAGGTAATAAAAGCATGGCCTAATCCAAGGAATCTACATGAGCTAAGAAGCTTTATTGTTGGTATATGTGCATACTATATATGCTTCATAGCAAAATTCTCTTAAATAGCAGGACCATTACATGACTTAACAAAGAAAAACGTTAAGTTTTCATGGACTGCTAAGGAGAAAAGTGCTTTTGACAATCTCAAAGAGAAGTTTATCTCCCAACCAGTCCTTATTCTTCTGGATCTCTCAAAGCCATTTGAGCTCCAATCTGATGCTTGTGGTGATTGCCTTGGAGCAGTCTTGCTTCAAGAAGGGCATGCCATAGCATATGAGAGCCGAAGGCTCAACACGGATGAACGGGTCTTAGGCATTTATGAGAAAGAGCTGTTAGCTGTTCTACATTCCCTAGATACATGGAAGCACTATCTATTGGGGACTCCATTCATCTCAAGAACAGACCATCAAAGTCTCAAGTACTTCATGACGCAAACAAAGCTTTCCAACAAACAAATGAGGTGGGCAAATTTTCTTTCACAATTTAATTTCCACATTGCTCACATTGGTGGTAAGCACAATCCACTGGCTGATGCACTTTCACAATAACCAAAAGTTAATGTGGTGTCAATAGCAACTCACAATGATCTACCTTCTATGATAGATGAGTATGCTATTGAACCCAACTTTAAAGACATAATGTCAGCCCTTACTTTGGGGAAGAAAGAGGAAACATTCACCTTGCAGGATGGTTATCTTCTCCATGGCAATAGGCTATGTGTTCCCACTCCCTTCATGAGAAAGTCATGTATGAATCCCATGCTCCTCCCTATGTGGGGCATAGAGGCATTCAACCTACTCTTCAAGGAGTAGAGATGTACTTTTATTGGCCTACCATGAAAGTGGACATACAAGAGTATGTTTCAAAATGTGTAGTATGCCAAAAGACCAAGTATGATAGAGGGAAGCAACTTGGATTACTCTAGCCATTGCCCATTATTAATTCACCATGGGAGAGTATATCCATGGACTTTATCTTTGGATTACCAAAATCTATCCATGGGAATACAAAAATATGGACAATAGTCGACAGGTTTAGCAAGCAAGCACACTTTATCGCTGTCAAGAATACTATTAAGGCACACCAAATGGCAACTCTCTTTATATCACAGATTTTTAAACACCATGGATTACCAACATCCATCGTGTCAGATAGAGATCCTAGAATGACCAGTAATTTCTAGAAAGGTCTCTTCAAAAATCTAGGTACAAGATTGAATTTCTAGAAAGGTCTCTTCAAAAATCTAGGTACAAGATTGAATTTCTCTTAGGCCTATCAGCTGCCGCAAGCATGTCTGCTCTTTAGTCCATTTGATCTTCCCAAGTAGAGTGACAAATTCTACATGGTGTTTGAGAGACGTCATCATCCCAAACATGATTCTTAGTATGTATACCACTTAAATTTGTGCACAATAAAGAGAGAATTAGTCTTATAAGACAAAACATTGATCATTAAAAGAAATATGTACATTTGCTTACTATAATGTAGCATTGTAAGCGTTGACAAGGTTCATACTATCCTTAAGCTGGATTCCCTGCATCCATCTAGCATCTTCAAAAGGATAATTTTTGAACTTAATAAGATACTGTCGGATAATCTTACTATGTCATAGTACCTTATAGGGAAGGAGGAGAGGATTTAGCAATATTTCTAATTGAAATGAGTGACCCACTCTGGTGACTAGGAAAACGGGGTGCATGTGACTGTGGCTTCCATCTTGTCTCCTCATTATTTAAAATACCAGAGTCAATAGAGAGAGAAGAAGAGAGAATGTGGGTAGGATGTAGAGGATAGGAGATATTTACAATAGTCTAGCTTTGGCTAGACATAAGCTTATTAGGGAGAGGAGAGAGGTAAGAAATTTATAAGAGAGGTTGTCGAAGATGGATAGTTGTTGATGATGATGGATCCTCCAAAAATGGTGAGAGAATCACTCTAGACTAGCCAAGACCTCATTAAAAGATCCTTGTCTCTTGTAATCATGCTTGAAGACTTGTAGAACCATAGCCATTCTAGAGGGAAGAAAATTGGGGATGGCCTGTGTCACCATTACACGAGAAAATTGGGGTCCACCACAAAAATCATAGCTCCACGTTCATAACTCCAAAAATTTTGAAAAAAAATTGAGCTAAAAGTTGAGCTCACAAGCTACATCTTTCATGTTGAACACTCCTTCAGATTCGGGATTCTTCTCTACTTAAAAAAATCAGCCAAATAATGTATTATTTGTGGCTGCAAAGGTCTTTTGGTGGTCCCCTTTGAGTGGACTTCTATCTTGCCTTCAAGTGTAAGCTCCTTCATGTGTATGAAAACATGACCTAGAGTTTTGAAAAGATTGGCAATCATCTAGATGGAGGTATTATTGAAATTTGAAAGTGGGGTTGAGGTCTGAAAATGAAAACTAGTGAATAAAATATTTGGTAGGGTGGAATAATATATATACATAAAAAATATATTAGAAAATACTAAAAAATATATATAATGTAATTTAGAATATATATGTTTAATATTTAAGGTCAAAAAAAAGATCAACAAAGAAAGCTTATTTATGCTACATCATGATTGATTAGCATAAGTCTTATTTATTTAATAAAGGCTAAAACGGTTGTGAAAAAGAGAAGAAAAATCAAAAGTAACTTATATAATCGGAAATACTTTTGGTAAAAGAGAAAAAATATATGGGGGGTACCCATGCATGGAAAAGCTTGCCTCGGGACCAAGGGAGAAAAAGCTAGAATATCGGTTAAGCTGGCAGACTGGCCACAGTAGGGATCCAAAGGAGGGAAATGGGGATCCAAAGGGGGGGCCATCTACAAATGAGCAATGTGCAACCATGAGCTTAAAAGACCCTAAGGTTCAGTCCATTAAGACTTCCAAAATGCTAAGGTTCCAAAATTCAAAGGTTGACTCCAATGGCTTAGGAAATTTGGATGCTTTGTTTGTGTGTAAAAAAGTCTTCCCAAGTCCTACAAAGGATGGGGCGAGCCCAAGAAGTAGGGGATGAGAGAGAAACACACACACACACAACCTTCCTTTGCTCACAAGGGGAAAGAGGGACATATGTCAGCTCCCTAGCCCAGATGCCCACAAGGTGTACTCAATTCCTATTGGATGGCCATGGAGGTGGACCAATGAGAATTAGGCTAGAAATCTAGTTTAATTAATTTAAAAACACTTAATAAAAGAACCAATAAGAATTAAGCTCTCTAGAAGACTATTGGACAGTCTCCCAAGGGGTCCAATCAGCATTCAGCAGCCCAATGGATTGCCTGATTCCTATTGGCCAGGAGGGAAAGGGGTCCAATGAGAGTTTAGTTGCATTTATTAATACCTAAACCTCTCACAAAAGGGGAAAGGGGGACACATGTCAAAAGGCTATCACTTATACTACTATCACTTACAAGAGAGTACCTAGGAAGCCTCCTCGTGAGACTCCCAAAAGAGGCCTCTCTCAGATTCGGGAAGAAGAAGAGGATCCATACGAAGGGCTCAAAAATTTGCTTCTTGATGATGCATCTCCTTCCAAAAGGAAAATTCAAGACTCCCCCTGAAGGAACGAGAAAGAAGTGAGCCTCCCGCCACCTCGGCGGAGATGTCTCCACGAAGACGGCGGGCTAAACGCTCTCCATCACCTCCAAAACGGAGAAGACCATCACACACTTCTCTACACTATAATTCAAAGAGGGATGACAAAAAGCAAGAGAAGAAAAAGGCGAGAAAGAGAACACCCTCTTCTCCATCTTCTTCATCCTCTTCCTCTTATGAAAGTGATGGTGAAGACAAAGAAGTCAAGGCAAGAAAAAGGCGAGAAAGAGGTCACCCTCTTCTCCATCTTCCTCAAATTCTTCATCTTCTGAAGAAAATGATGGTAAAACCTTTGAACCATCAAAAAGAAGAGGCCATAGGAAATCCTATGCCGCGTGAAAGAGGTCGCCCAAGCTCAAGAAGTTCAAAGAGGGAGGAAAGAGAATCTCTTTCCTTACCTACAATGGCACCTTGGGTGCTACGGACAAAGTCTTGGCCTTTATCCAACAATTCAATGCAGCATTTGGAGATGAGGGCTTCACAGAGTCCTCTAAGCTATGCCATGTAACTATGAACTTTCAAAATTCCGCCAGGCAATGGTGGTCTAGCCTATGGGACAACGGTGAAGCTCCACGAACATGGAAAGCTTTAAGAGCTTCCATTATGAAGCAGTTTTTGGCCACCGATGCCAAAGACAAAGCACTCACCGAATGGCGAAGCTTGAAGCTCTCTCCCTAAAAATCCATTCACAAATATGTAGACAAGTATTGGGACCTACAACTCAAAGCCACTATCTTCAAAAAGTTGGATTTTGGAGAGCAAAAGCAACAATTTTGTGCGGGCTTAACCGAAGAAATGGCAGAGTATGTCAACTCCCAAAGGCCACGCACCATATCGGCAGTTATACACCATACTATGGTGGCTTCTCGAATCAATTTCCAAACAGGGTCTAAAAGAAATTATAAGCCCACGGAAAACAAGGGTTCCAATGAGCCTAAGGGGAAGGACAATGTCCAAAAGTCTCCTAAGGGCAACTCCAACAAAGCTAAAGAGAAGCGAGTTTACGAAGGCAAAAATAAATTCTCTCCTGAAGAGCTTGAGCGTTATCGCAAGGATAACCGTTGTTTCAAGTGCGGTGAGCAAGGGCATGTGTACCGCGCTTGTCCCCAAAAGAACAACCGCCATGAGCCTCCTAGAGCTACCTTGGTCAAAATCCAAGAGGAGGAAACGCACCACAAAGGATCTCCTCTATGCCATGCTTGGGAAAAGGTAGGAGAACATGATGGTTTAATTTTCTTTGACCCTGGTTCTACTCACAAGTCTATGAGATGGGAGATGTACTGTCCTCACATGGTGCTTTCAAGGGGCAAGAAGCTTCAGTCGCTCCCTTAAACAAGAAATTGAGACTCCATGTCCAAAGCTACGTGGACAAAGAGGACTTCTTTATCTCTGCTCTCAAGCACGAGGATGTAATCCTAGGGGCACCATGGTTTGATCGCATGGCTGCCAATGTTAAATTCCCTAAAAGGAGAACCTACTTTAGGTTAGGGGAAAAAGATATGTACATAGATGCTAAGAAAATGGGTAACACCATACCCATTGTAGCTACACAAGCTTTCAACAAGTCAATAAAGAGCTCTATTTCCGTGTAGATGATTTTTGTTAAAGATTCTCAAAATGAACCTAATGCTTTAACAAAAGAAAATATAAACAATCAAAAAGAATTGGAGTTATCCAATTTTCTCAAGGGGTTTCAAGATGTCTTTATTGACGACATCACTTGTGAGCTACCTCCTAAACGAGGCAATGATGACCATGCAATTGAACTTCTTCCAGGAAGTTCACCGCCTAATAAACCTCCTTATAGAGTTTCTCAACTTCAGCAAGAGGAGACTATGCGGCAAGTGCATGAGTTAGTTGAGAAGGGCATGGTTAGGCCTAGATCATCTCCATTTTGCTCACCTGTGCTATTAGTGCAAAACAAAGACAGCACATATCGTATGTGTGTTGACTATAGAACACTAAATAGGATCACTATCAAGAATAGGTTTCCCATTCCACGAGTAGAAGACCTATTTGATAAGCTACAAGGGTCCTAAAAAGTGGATATCACCAAGTAAGGATAGTTGATCAAGACATTGTAAAGACCGCATTTGACACTACGTTTGGTCTTTAAGAATATATTGTCATGCCTTTTGTCTTGACCAATGAACCAGCCACATTCAACCGCTTGATGGAGAAGCTATTCAGGCCTCACCGAACCTTTACTGGAGTGTTCTTTGATGATATCATCATCTACTCTAATTCATTGGATAAACACAAGCAACACCTCTAGGTAATATTTCAAGTTCTAAGAGAGAATAAACTTTATGTTAATCAAAAGAAAAGTGAATTTTTCTTGCAAGAGATTCAATATTTAGGTCACATTATCTCTCAAGATGGCATCCAAATGGATCCATCAAAGTTAGAGGTCATAAAAGGATGGCCTAAACTAGGGAATCTTCAAGATGGCATCCAAATGGATCCATCAAAGTTAGAGGTCATAAAAGGATGCCATAAACCAAGGAATCTTCATGAACTAAGAAGCTTTATAGGTATGTGTGCATACTATAGACGCTTCATAGAAAAGTTCTCACTAATAGCAGGACCATTACATGACCTAACAAAAAAACATGTTAGGTATACATGGTCTGCCAAGGAGAAAATGCTTTCAAAAAGCTTAAAGAAAAGCTTATCTCTCAACCTGTGCTCCAATGTGATGCTTGTGGTGATTGCCTTGGAGCTGTTTTGCTCCAAGAAGGGCACACCATAGGCTATGAAAGTCGAAGGCTCGACCCTGTTGAGCAAGCTCTAGGCATATATGAAAAGGAACTTCTCACAGTTCTACATGCCTTAGACTCATGGAAACACTATTTATTGGGGACTCCTTTCATTTTGCAACGGATCACCAGAGTCTTAAGTACTTCATGACGCAGACCAAGCTCTCCGACAAACAAATGAGGTGGGAAAATTTCCTTTCGCAATTTCATTTTTATATTGCTTACATTGCAGGCAAGCATAATCAAGTAGCCGTCACTCTCAATACGGCCGAGAGTGAATGCGGTTTCCATAGCAACTCACAATGATCTATCTTCTATGATAGATGAGTATGGTATTGATCCCAATTCTAGAGATGTGATTTCAGCCCTTGCATTGGGGAAGAAAGAGGAACCGTTTACTTTACAAGATGGTTATCTTCTCTATGGCAATAGACTAGGTGTTACTAACTCACTACGTGAGGAAGTAATGTATGAATCTCATGCTCCTCCTTATGCGGGGCATAGAGGGATTTAGTCTACCTTAAAGGAGATTGAAACATATTTCTATTGGCCTAACATAAAAGCAAACATACAAGAGTATGTTTCTAAATGTGTGGTATGCCAAAAGACGAAGTTTGATAGAGACAAGCAACCTGGATTGCTTCAACCTTTGCCAATCCCTAATTCACCATGGGAGAGCATATCCATGGATTTTATCTTTGGATTGCCTAAGTCTATCCATGGGAATACATAAATATGGAGGATAGTAGACAGGTTCAGTAAACAAGCCAATTTTATACCAGTCGAAAAGACTATCAAAGCCCATCAAATGGCAACCCTTTTCATATCACAAATCTTCAAGTACCATGGCTTGCCAATGTCCATAGTGTTGGATAGAGATCCTAGAATGACCAGTAATTTCTAGAAGGGTCTCTTTGAGAATTTAGGGACAAGGCTAAATTTCTTTTTGGACTATCACCCACAAATGGATGGCCAAAGTGAAATAGCTTACCTAACAATCCTTGATCTACTAAAAGCCCCTGTAACGGAAGTAGATCAAAGATCCCAATTGGAGAAGTACTTACCCTTAGTGGAGTATGCCTACAATAACACTGTACATACTTCCACGGAAAAGCACCTTTTGAGGTAATTGAGAGAAGATTAAAAAAAACCCTGCTACTTAAGGTAAACAAGAAGATCTTCATTGCAGATGAAGATAGCCAAGATTTAAGGGAATCTTTTCAAAAGATTAAGGATGCTATCTCTATCTCACAGCAAAGGCAAAAGGCTATTGCTGACAAGCACAGAAGAGCCCAAACCTTTAAATAAAATGATTGGGTCTTACTTAAATTTCCCAAGGCTCAATTAAGCCACACGACAGGCAAGAATCTTACGGGACACCAAAAGTCACTGAGTTAGCAAAAAGGTACTATGGTCCCTTCCAGATTCTTAGGCCAATCAATGAGATGGCCTGTCAACTCAAGTTGCCCAACCATTGGCTATACACAATGCTTTCCATGTGAGCCTACTAAAGCCTTAAAAAGGAGAGCCACCTCAAGAACCTACTATAGAGGTGATGCAGCCCGAGTCCATTCTCCGACATGAAGACAAGGTACTAAGAGGCGCTAAGACTATCCAACAATATCTTATTAAGTTTAAGAGTTATCCTTTTGAAGATGCTAGATGGATGCAAGGCATCCAATTAAAGGATAACATAAACCTTGTCAATGCTTACAATGCTTCCCTAGAGTAAGCAAATGTACAAATGTTAAAAACGAAAAATGTTTTTGTCTTATAAGACTCTCTTTTTATTTATTGTGCAGAAAAATGAAGTAGTATGCATGCTTAGATCAAGTTTGCGAAGACGACGTCTCCCAAACACCAAGTAGAGCTTGTCACTCTACTATGGAAAATTTATAGGACTAATGTGCAGATATGCTTGCGGCAGCTTAGGCTCTCAAGCGCCAAATGGACTAGTCATCCATTCTGGAACGATCTTGTAGGGTAACATAGGGCTCCTCTACCCACTAAGAAAAGGACTAATGAATATGCTTTATCTTCTCTACCCCATAGTCGAGGACAACTATGATTTCAAGAGAGAGGTAATGTCATAATAACTAATATCTAATTCTCCTAAATGATTTTCTCATGTTAAACTGATCATTAATATGGGAAAGTACCAGGGGAGAAAAAGTTAGAATATTGGTTAAGCTGGCAGATCGGCCACAGTAGGGATCCAAAGGAGGGAAAATAGGGATCCAAAGGGGGGGCCATCTGCAAAAGATCATTGTGCAACAATGAGCTTAAAAGACCCTAAGGTTCAACCCATTAAGATTTCCAGAATGCTAAGGTTCCAAAATTCAAAGCTTGAATCCAATGGTCAAGCTTAAGAAATTTGGATGCTTTGTATGTGTGTAAAAAAGTATTCCCATGTCCTACAAAGGAGGAAGCGAGCTCAAGAAGTACGGGATGAGAGAGAAATACACACACACTCACAAGCTTCCTTTCACACAAGGGGAAAGAGGAACACATGTCAGCTCCCTAGCCCAGATGCCCACAAGGTGTACTCAATTTCTATTGGATGGCCATGGAGGTGGACTAATGAGAATTAGGCTAGAGTAAATCTAGTTTAATTAATTTAACAACACTTAATAAAAGAACCAATAAGAATTAAGCTCTCTAGAAGACTATTGGACAGTCTCCCAAGGGGTCCAATGAGCATTCAGCAGCCCAATGGCTTACCTAATTCCTATTGGCCAGGAGGCAAAGGGGTCCAATGAGAGTTTAGTTGCATTTATTAATTACCTAAATCTCTCACAAAAGGGGAAAGGGGGACTCATGTCAGACGGCTATCACTTATGCTGCTTAAATTTCATTGGCTAAGCCTGGCATGGGCCAATAGGGTTTGAGCATGAGCAAATACTAAGAGGGGTCGACCAAGAGAGAGAGGGGGGTGATTTTCTCAAGGCATTATCACTTACACACTCACACAATCTCATGTGTGGAGCAAGAAGACTCTCTCTCTCTCCTTCTCAAGCTTTAATGGAAAGCTTATCACCTACTCCAAGCTTGTGAGAAGGGAGGCCTACACCAACAACTCTTGGCTTTGTGATGCAAATCCAACCAAGATCCAAGCTTCAATGCATGGTCATCTCCTCTACCATGCTAATTTTACTAAGCTAATCTATACTAATATGAGTGATTATGTAAGGAGATGTACATCTTTCTCGTAAGAATACTCCTTCTTCCTCTCAATCTACTCTCATACCCCGCTAGCTCTCACCATCTTCAAAGGTGTGTGAGGTGTTGGGTCTGAGACCGTGAGGGAATTAATGTTTTGTGAGGTCTTGGGTCTGAGAACGTGAGGGAATTGATGTTGTGTTTGATAAGTGTTTTGCTTAGTGCACGAAGTTTCCATCTCCATTGCGCTAGCTAGTATTGAAGGAACACAAAGAATTGTATTGTAAAATGTCTCTGTTGATGGGAGAAACCATAATACAAAGCCTTTTGGAGGGGGGATCCCGGGGGACCGGTTCCATGTAAATATGGTCCTCAACTGTTGTCAATAGCTAAATTTCTCTCTCTTTTGAAGTATTGTTCATGCTATCTAACTAGGTGTTATACTTTTTGTTGCTCTCTCCACCCAAGCACTCTCGTTATTCTCATTAGGAATCTATTATAATGAAATGCTTACTATGTTCATACTAATTTCCACTACACACAAGTTACTAGGCCATTAGATGTTACAAGCAGGTGGGCATACATACTCTGGTTAGCTCAAGGATGATTGGCTGGTAGTGAGTTTTGACTTGGGCTTGAAGATATGGGATGCGACCAGGTTTTGTCCACAGCAAGTCAGGCATGCTACCAATATATCCCATAAGGGCTATATTGGAGAGACTAGAGGACCTGGGGTGTGACACTCCTCCTTTACGAGCCTGAAACTTGTCATGTTGTAGATTGCATTGCACAGGTGGAACTATGGTCTAAGGCAAGCTTTGAGGGCAGGATGAATGTGTGTTCCTCATCATTCACCTAGGCTTGAGAGATGCACCAATTGCTATGCAACTGTTGTTGTGTACAACCTTTTTTGGGATTGGCGATGGCCATAGTAGGGTATTGCCCCATTGCCAACAATGCAATAGGCCTTGGGGGCATCTGCCAAGGATCAAAGTTATGCAACAACGCTAAGTACATCCCACTATGGCATCCCGACCATGCCTCCCTACTGACAATAGCATCGGCTAAGTAGGCAAGGAAAATTTGACTCCAACATGGCAGAGCGTTAGAACAGATGGGAAGAGCCTAGGCATGCAAGTGGCAGCGGTGATATATGTTTTATGTGGGTTTTCAGACCCTATGGGCTTCAAAAGGGGCCAATTTTGATGGTAGGAAAAGGATGTCTAAAGGACAGGTTTTTTTTGCTTGGAAATGTAAGATATGTGCGTCCAAAGCTGGAGTGTATTGCAGATCCGAGATAGTGTATTGTAGATCCGAGACGGGCAGGGCAAGTGATGCCAGCTAATCAAAGACAAAATGAGAGAGTTATTGTCAGTTGAAATTTCATCAGGGCCAGTTCTGTGACGGTTTTGATCGCCTCGATCGGTGTGCCATCAAATATTTTTGAATCTTTTACAACATTTCTATGTGTTCTATGTGGCAAGGGAAGGCCACAGGAAGTGACTGCATGTCACGAAATCCGGCAAACGATCAAGATACAGGCGGTTGAAATTGGCGGCAGTTGCCTACCAAGGATTGCTGGATGATTTTGGGTAGTTTTGATTGCCTTGGTTGATGGGCCTGACCAAGTCAAAACGGGGAGGTTTTTGCACGGGATGATATCCGGGAACCCGGTTTACAAGTTCCATTTTATGGCTCGGGGAGAAGAGCGTTGGGCAACTGGTGGAAAGCTTGGAAGTTGAAGGGAAAAAGCAGTTGTTTTGGTGATTCTCTGAAGTGTTTTTTGTGGAGTTTGGAGGTCCAATGCTTGTGAGACCACCACGTCGAGGAATTAAACCCACATGCAGGGGTCCGAACCGGGGTACTTAGGCTACAGGAGACCCTTCATTAAGCATCTATGTGGCATGGTGAGAGACCTCGAGGGCTCTGACCATGGTGATTCCGCTCGCGACACTGATGTAGGCTGTACACGGGTGTATGCCCGACGGTTTTGATGGGGGTGGAGGTGCATTGATGGCGTTCATCGTCATTGGACGTTCAACTATCTCGCAGCACAGTGCTGACATCGTTGCCGGGTTGGGTGTGGTCACGCGCAGGTTTTTTGAGAAAATATTTGGGAGCACCGACGGCGTCGTCGGTGCCCCTCCTAAGTGGTGTTTGTGCAATGGCTTGGGACTCAAGGAAGGGGTGCTAAGAATAGCAGCCAAAGGTAGCCTCACATGCATACAAGGTCCGAAAATAGAGGGATGAACTAAAACAAGGGAGGCACACGCCCAATGGAGGGCCAAATTCAGCTCATCGAGGGAGGGCCTCTTTATGGTGGGAACGAAGGAGCTCGCAAGGGATGTTTTGGGAGCTCAACGAGAAGCTTGTCTAGTTGGAGAAGACCAAGAGGAAGGAGATCCACCATTTTTTGCCATCGGGAAGCTGGAGCAAAAGGAAGGAGGTGAAGCCGAAGCTGAGTAGAGATATGATAGATGTGAATGCGCTCTGAGGAGCGATTGTACCGTCGTTTTTTAGATTGAATCAAGTGCCCCCATCCTCTCTATGTTGTCATTACCCCCATTCCCCTTCTACTCTCTATCGCCTTGCTTTGTTTTTGGCAGTGTTGTGTGTCCTTTGTGTGGTACGAGAGTGAGAGAGAAAGAAGCGTAGTCGATGATTGGAATACATATTGTCATGTGGGCCTCATGCGGATGCCATTCTTAATTCATTATTACTTTGGTAAGATATAGACTGGGCACGCCATTGTATATAAATGTAGTGTCTTCTAATGGGTAGGCAAGGTGTGAAGAGGACGTAGCAGGCAGCACTGGGTGCGTATTCTACATAGGGTTTGTCCCCTGCCAACATGGTGAGCTCGAGCACTAAAGGTGTGTGGAAGTGAAATTGGCACCTTGTGTGGGTGTGCATCTGATTCTAAAGGGTGCTTCAGGTCTCTTTTATCAAGTGTGGGTTGATTTCTCATCATTGATCGTGATCCATCCCCAAGGATCGTGATCGTACATGTGTGTCGGTATCGTGCAGTGTGTGTCGATAGTCGAGATCGTGTTGTTTCTGAAGGTGTTTTTGAGAGTATTGGGGTGTTGTGAAGGCCTTGAGCTATAGAGAGGCATCTGTGTTTGTTTCGGGTGTGTTCCTCATTCCCCCTCTCCAACGTGGAAAGTGTTTTCCCAAAAATCACCCCTTTAGTGAAAGGCTTAGAAAAAGCTCGCTCAAAAATCTCGCTCCACTCCCATCCCCCTTCTCATGCATTTTTCAAAATGAGGGGTAAAGGTTTTGTTTGAGCACGCATACTAGGGTTTTGCTAGTAAAATGTGGGTCAACTTTTTACTTTATTATTGCCACAACTCTCTAAATTTCTCACCATGCTTTTAGAAACACGGAGCTACCATTCCACTACCAACGTCCAAGACATAGGTATTCAGTCCACCTTACCATGCATATACCCTAGAATTCGGGATACCCCTCCAAGTATTTGTGCCAAGCACGTGGTGTATTTGGAATGAGGTAATTGACAATTTTGCATCCCCCGTGGAAAATACCTTTGACCTTGAAAGCCCATTAGATATCATGGCCTACCGCATATTCTTTGAGTATGGTGGTTTGAATGTCATGTAATGCCATCGCTTGGGGATAGTACTTGTGATCCATAGCAACTAAAAGTGGTGTTGTTATTGATGTAGGTACTGAGTATGGTGGTTTGAATGTCATATAATGCAATGCCTTGGTGATAGTACTTGTGATCCATAGCAGCTAAAAATGGGGTGTTGTTATTGATGTAGGTGCTGAAAAGTGGCAGCTCCACTACAAGTCTTTGAGTTTCTATAATTTTTTTATTTATGTCCGGCATGTTAAGTATGGGGAATGAGGCTCATATGTGTTGCGGAGGGGAGGGGGGGGGGATTGTATTGGTTATGCATATGGCAACTTACGAAGACAAGAAAAAGGGGGCAATGAGAAGGTCTAGTTTGGAAAGTGACTCTGGTATTCAAGGGGTGAGGGCTTTGTGGTTGGGGACTGATAGCGAGAGGAGGTGAGTATTTATGTTAATCAGGGTGGTAATGTAATTCATAATAAGGGATTTGAGGAGGATTGTAATTTGATGGGTTTGTGGTGTCAAAAAAAGAGGTATATATGATAAATAGAGATTAGAATGCACATGTTTTGTATGTGTGTGCACATCAAGGGAGAGAGGGCTCGTGAATGGTCGTGTGAGGTGTGTAGTTGTCAAGGATCACCTCAAGGAAGGTGTGAACAAGCATTGAAAAAGGAGTGGAAGAGTGAGAGAAGAGAGAGGGAAAGGGACGCTTATGTGTGGGTGTTAAAAGTGGGAGTGCCCAAGGAGGAGGGGAGGGTAGGTTGCATGGCGGCACCTATGATCATGGAATTTTTTGTGGATGCCATAGACATGTGGATGATTGCATGGTCAAAGTCGAGCCGCTTGATGATATGAAACAAGCACCAACCCCATGTATAGCCCACACAAGATGAAGATGGTTGAGAGAGAGAGAGAGAGAGAGAGAGAGAGAGAGAGAGAGAGAGAGAGAGAGAGAGAGAGAGAGAGAGAGAGAGAGAGAGAGAGAGAGAGAGAGAGAGAGAGAGAGAGAGAGAGTTTCTATGGTAGGCATCTATGTGGTGCACTTTAGAATAATGTGTTTAAGTGTAGTGGTTGTGAGGCATTTTAAATCAAAAAGGGGTGATATTCCACTGGTTTTTGTGCAAGGAGTGGCTGGCAGTCGTGAATAGTGAGTGAGTAGGTGCGCATACAATTAGAAAGTGGGAGCTTCGTGTAGGGTGATCGCCATAGAAAGTGGCACTGGTGTTGAATGGCACTTGGATGTGGTTAGTCCCTCATGAGAGTGATGGTCGATAATGGAGCCACCAAGCATAGGAGAGGTGGTTATTCAAGATGGTGGCATGTGGTTTGTTGCCCATCATGTAAGCATGTGCGGCCATGCATGAGTGGTGGTGGATGGGGGTGTGTGGCTATTGGGCAACCATCTCAACCAATTGTCCTTTGGGTCCACATTCAAGCGGATAGTTATCAAAGGTTGTTGTGCCCGAAACTTGGTCTACTGTTGGTAAAGATCTGTCTCTTGAAGTTGTTTTGTGCGACGGTAAAAATTGCACTATTCCGTCACACTTCTTTACAAAATTTAAAGATTTAGAGAATTTATCCTCCCTTGTTCTTCCTTTTTCTTGTGACATATCCTACATAATCTGTATTTTACATCAGCTTTATTGTTCTTCTACACGGTTCTACAATGCCTGTACATTTCTATACACAATATTTATGCAATAACGATTGATATTCCTCATCAACTAATGAGGAGGGTCATATCACACATCAAGTACACAAATTATGCAAAGGACATCAAAGCATATGGAAAACCGTTTTTAATTGTAATAAGAAAACAAAGAAAAATAATAGTTTCGATTGTTGTAAGAAAAATTCTTCATAGCCATGATCATTTTATGCCCAAGAGCATAGCTAGGGCTCTGATACCATTGCAATGGTAAAAAGAAAACAAAGAAAAAAATAGTTTCAATTGTTGTAAGAAAAAATCTTCATAGCCATGATCATTTTATGCCCAAGAGAATAGCTAGGGCTCTGATACCATTGCAATAGTCAAGACCATAGCGGCCCCGTATAAGAACACATAAAGCATATATGAAATACCAATTGCACATAACTATCAACCTTGGCACAACATCCATGATAGAGCATGAGGTAGAGAGTGAAGGAGAGCATGAGAGCGCTTATGTGGACACCTCCTAGACTGGAGTGCTACCCCTATATGAGAGAGAGAGAGAGAGAGAGAGAGAGAGCAGGGAAGAGAGGAGAGAGGAAGAGGCATAGAGCACTAGGTACAAGCTCCACGTGTGCAAAATTAATTGTTTTCCTCTTGCACATATTTACTTATAAATTTATATCAATGCTCAAAAATGATAACAAATGTCCACCTAGACATAAAATGACCCTTGCTCATAAAGATCTCTCCACTAGTAAAGTATCCATAAAGTAGCTACCAATTCCATAGCCTATAGATCAAGCGTGCTTTGCATACTATCAGACCTGTGCAATAAATAACTATTAATGCATCATAATAAAGTCCCATTAGACTATGTGCCTATAGGCTACTTAGAAGACCTAGAAGAAAAAGGTGGAGACTTGCTTTATAATGATACTTGGGACAGCCAATGCATGAAATTTCACCTCTCTTCCCATGCAAAGGTACACTCAACATGGGCAACTACATGAGTCCATGTCTACTGCTTTACGTCCATGAAACTCTAGAGTTGACACAAAAATAGAAGAAAATACAAAGGGCATTGGTAGCTCTTGAGAGGATATGGTTGAATGGTCCAAGTGTCAACACTTGTACTGAATGATATTATATACATACAATTTATAGAGACAAGGTAGGCGTACGTTAGGCAAGTAGCCAATGTTGATAGAATCAACGTTGGGGGACGGCAACTTCATGCAATTTTGTAATTTATTTTGAATACATAAGCATTTTGTAAGTAATTGCATCACTTTACCCTAGAGCAGGACATCCGTGGTTGTTGTGGGCAACGAAGTCTGAAGATGATACTTTGTAACAACGTTGACATGATGGATGACACCCTCAATAGTTGCCCTTACATTACTCGAAACCCCTCGTTACTTCGTATAGGAGTGTTTGTCTTCTTTTACACAAACCTGATAGAGTCATGTATAGGCAGAAAGGAAACCTCACAGAAAATACAAGAGACGCTAGACACCATGATCGAAGAAGTTGAGAGCTTGAAGGGATTTGTAGTAGAAGCTATAGATGTGGTGGCACACAGCAAAATCGCAAAATATGTGTGTTAAGGCGGTTACGCCGCTAGCGGAAGCTAAATAGCGAGAACTCAACCAACAACAGAATTTGTCAGACGAGGACGGAGCTTGACCCGCAGGCGCATGGAAACAACTAGGTGGGTGTCAAATCACCTACTCGACCTTCTAATGACAATCACTACTAAGGAAATCAAATCTAAGTTCTAAAATATGCAAGTGACTGAAATCCGTACTACGAACGAATGCTATACGAAACAGGATCTAGAATCATCGAATCGATCTCAAACTCAAGGGGAAGTCTATGCACTAGGTAAGAACAACACCCTAAAGACTTGAACTGCAAAATCAACCTATAACCACTCCGTGCGGTAAACGCGTATGAAGACAGGCCGAAAAATACAGGCGACCGAAACTTGACCCCGATGGTACTAATGTGTAGCTCTACTCGTTGTGGTTCTATAGATATGCTGCACACTCTATTCCGACACACGAGTTGGAAGAAAACTCACACCGAAGCTCGTAGGAACTTACCACACGTAGAAGCCGATAGCGCGCACTCTTGGTATCTGTGCGTAGCTCTCACCGTTGCTAACACAATGGCGGTGTCGCTTCTCCAATGGCAGCCCCGTAGCTCGCGTAGCAAGGAGATAAGACTCTCTCTCTCTCTCTCTCTCAGACACAGTCACGACGCTCAAAAACTCACTTTGATTAATAATTGAATCCCCTTAGGTTACAAAACTTTGGCTTATATACCTCAGCCTTGGAGGTGAGAACATCTCTAATTATTTACATCAGCAGGTGAAATTACGTCGGGATTACAAGCTGGAAACTCAATTGAGTCCCGTTACTTAATGAATGGCTCAAATCAAAATTAATGTCGGAAAGACATTTATTACAATCAATGGTTACAAAATGATGGGTATGAACAAAAATGCGGGTGTGATCCTCTGCTGGCTCAACACTCCCCCCCTCCGCGTTCATGTCGTCCCTGACATGACTTTTAGGCTTGATCAATAGAGTCCTGTCGTCTTGAGCATCTGCAAATGTGATTCGTAGCGTAGGTTGCCGATGGTCAAGGTTGGGCCGAATATTTTGCTTTCATGAGTGAAAAAGCCGGTGTAGAAAGCTTCTTCGAATGTTTGCATGTGGAAGCTAGGCAAAAACATAATTCTTTGGTATAAGAGATGTAACACCTTTGGTGATGGCTGCAATGAAAGATCATACATCATATCCGTCACCGTGTCGGCCGTCGATAGTAGACTCGAGGTCGTGGCTTTATCTGGCGCGAACACTTCAATGCATGCTAAGAGAGTCCTGCAGATTTTCTTTAGCATCTGACACGAAAGGTCAGGAGAGCCAGTAAAGAGTTTGATGGTGCCCGTTAGGGTTTTCACCATGTAGGCTTTACCTATTCTCTCTCCTTCCTTTTGTCCTGGCATCCTGGGATAATTAAGCCAAGTTGGCTTCTTTTCTGCAATCCTGCCATGCTCGTTCCAGTTTCTGACTCTTGGCACCGGGCAGAAGGTTGCATCCTCCCGAATCTCTTTTGGAGCCTCTACCAAGTAGATGAGGTAGGCTGGGTATTTGTTCAGCCAACCTTTCCTCCATCTAGGTTGAGAATCTACAATCTTCTTTGATTGTTCATCCTTCGTGATGTCGCCTTCATAAAGAGCGACATACTGCTCCTCCTCTATTCTCTTTTTCGTCTTTATCACTTCAAATTTCATCAGAGGGAAAGGCAGGCTTGGTTGCATCCACTCTTCGTGGAGCACTTTTGTGTCTAAACCTTGAAGTCTAATGGAGATGAGGAGTCTCCTTTCCCATTCCATTTCCGCCTTGGCACTTTCCTATGTTGACTTTTCTATTTGGTCCTGGAGCCTTTGTTCTTCTCCTTCAGAGATTCCTGAAGTCGAGGCCACTTCTTGAACTGGGGCTGGATCTTCGATTGTGGTTGCCTCTCCAGTTTCTGGTAGCTCTATGGCTGCTCCCCCTGCTTCTTCTTGTGGTGTCTCTGTTTCTCTTCTTTGTTGCTCTTGGAGGTCTTGGAGCTGTTTGCGGAGGGCCTCATTTTCTGTCCTTAGTGTTTGGTTTTCTGATGTGAACCTCTCCTCTGCAGCCAGTGATCCCTCTGCCATGTGCAATCTTTGTACTTGCTCTAACCTCAGCTCTCTTTGCAAACTTCTGACCTGCTCTTCCAGAGCTGGTACGAGGGCTCCCTCTTGTTCTGTTCCTGCTCTGCTAGCTCTAGGGGTGGTCCTGAGTCTCATGATTGTCCTTTCTTGAAGTTCGACTCTTTCCCTTAGCTCAATGAGCTCATCCTTGGCTGCCTCCAGCTCATCTTCTATTCGCTCCTTTGCTTCTTGTGAGCTTGTTACCTCTCTTGAAGCTTCGGCTAGTTGGAGTATCAAGCCGTCCCTCTCGTTTTCTGCGTCGTAGAGTGATGCTTTATGACTTTCAGATTCAGTCATAGCATTCTCTAACTTCTTCTGCAACTCTGCTTCCTTTTGTTTTGCTGTCTCAAGTGCTACTTCCTTTGCTCTGGATCTTTCTTTAATCTTGCTGAGCAATTCATGCACCATGTGCATGTCTTTTTCATCTTCATCTGTCAACTTGACAGCTCTTTCTGCCACCACCTCCAATGGCTTCGGCTCGACCATTTTTTCTTCACTCTCCATTGTACCCTTTTTCTTTTCTTTCGTCCCTTTCCGATCATCTTGTTTCCGTAGGGATATCCCATAAACTGCCTCCAGGGCCTCTTCTTCACTGTATCCGATCGCAACCAGATCCTCATAATCATCTTTCTTTTGCTGAACTGGATCTATCCTCTTTTCCTTGGTCTCGGCCTCCGGCTTTTCCATAATTTCTGTTTCTATTTCTATTGTGGTTTCCTCCACAATAATTTCCATCTTCTTCGGGCTTGGTACAACAGTAAAAGAGGGCTGATTGTCTTCAGTCACCTTGGCTTTCCCTTTGTTTGCTTGCCCGTCTTTCTCTTGAGGTTCAGTAGACTCATCTACTTTCTTCTTCCCCTTGTCGTCCTTTTGCAGCTCAGCTTTTAAAAGCTGTACTTCCTCTTTAGTATAAGGCTCGACAGGTTGTTGTTCCAGTATGGCCTCCGACTCCTCATAAGCTCTAATATATTGATCATATTGATCAACATGTGGCCTGGCTGAGCTGGTTCCGACTTTACTGGGGTCTGGCACCCACATTTCTTCGAAGTCCCCCTTTAGAGCTCTTTCCGCTCTAAACTGCTCTACCAGCCTTTCCATTCTTGCGGCTTTTTGACTTTTGGTTTGTTTGGGATCGGCCTTCTTCTTTGCTTTCTTCTTGAGCGGCTCGTCCACAGCCTCTTCAGGTTCTGAAACTATTTCTAGTTTTCGGCGTGCTCTTGTGGACGCCCTCTTGGACACTTCTTGCTGTTCTTCCTCCTCATCGGCTTCTCTAAGCCACTCATTCTGGGAGGGAATCTGGGGCCCTTGATCCCTAGCTCCAATAGCTTCATAAGCTATTCTTGTTAGGATTTCTCCTCCTCCTATGTACTTTGGTTTCTGGTTGTGGATGGCGATTACTTGCTCGTGGATGTATTGAGCATAATTCACCTCTTTTGGCACGTTGCTCTTCAGTGCCCATGTGATGGTTGTGGCAATGGCATGGGGTGGTGTAGTATACTTCTGCGGTCTTTTGCTGCACACATGGAAAAACTGGTTGTATAATCGGCAAAGGGTTGCCGCTCGTTGATCTGCCATATCTCCGTAGGTTGTATTTTGTTTCTTTGATCCATAGACCTCTATGGCCTCCCTTCTTTCTCTGACAGAACTCCCTTTGTTGTGCAGCTTCAATGCATCTGCAATGAGCTGTGGAGTGATCTGTACTTCAACTGTTTCTCCATCCATGGCTGTCAACGTGGCCTTCCCATCCTTCTGGATGGATGTTGCTAACTCATACGCTCTTCTTGTGTCTACACCTGATGGTCTCGAGGTGAAGAACCTGTGTAAGTCAGCCTTTTCCAGGTATCTGCTTATGTTCTCTGATCTGCTATAGTCCACTAATTCTCGTGGGATCATAGGTACATCGACCGATTGCCCTTGAGGATCTCTGAAAGTCCCCTGGTAGATCTTTATTCCCTCTTTTTTTAGTACTACTTCCTCCACCCAAGTCTTGGTTGGCTTGAGGGTTTCTATTGGAATATCAAAAGGTTCTGCCTCTGCAAGAGCATCCTTGATGGTTGGTCTTTTTCTCTTAGTTGCCGATGACTTCGCGGAATCCATGGATCCTGTAACTCCAATTTCAGAAGTTAGCGTCTTTTTAGTACTGAAAGCCGAAATGAAGCTTTTAACTATTCAAATGACTTGAAAATTGAAACATGAGCTATTCAGGGCCTAAGGATGCAATGTAGGTGAAAAAATATGCAAACTGGGCTCAAAAACATGCTTGAGACATCATACGCGTATGATGTCTTTTGTGTCAGAATGACTTCATATTGGTTGTGCTTGTAGCTGATAGTGTATACATGAGTGTCATATGCTTGGATTTGAGTTTGGATCCCATTTGGTCAAGTTTTGGCCAGTTTAGTCCAATTCAGGCTCTTGGCAAAATTTTGAAAGGGAAATGAATTTTATGATCCAAATTGGGTAAAACTTGGTGGATCACCTTCAAATGGCATGTAGAACACTTCTGTTTGGTGGTTGAAGCCCTTAGATGCCAAAATCACATAGTGAGACATCATACGCGTATGATGTCTTTTGGTGCATTTTTGGACCAATTTTCTCTATAAGCTTGGATTTGGCTTTAGATAGGCTTATTCAGTGGATTTATGAAGTTTGGATAGATTTTGGGCTAAAAATGGCTCTGGAGACATCATACGCGTATGATGTCTTTTTCATCAATTTTTCATGGGATTGGTTCTGTGGACTCTCCATGTGCTAGTGAAGGACTGTTTATACTCAAATCTTGGTTTGGACTTGAATATGTTGGATTTGGGACAAAAATAGGCTTTGTATGAAGGATTTTCTCTTAATTGGGCTAATGGGGTGATCCACTTGACCAAATGGTTCCAAATTTCATATGTAGCATGTATTAGATATATATAATGGATGTATGATGACAAATGAGCAGTTTTGGCTCTGTAAGTGCACATAGACATCATACGCGTATGATGTCTTTTGTGTCAAAATGGTGCTTTTTGGTTCCAGATAGCTTGTAGATGTGTTAATCAACAATCCTACAAAGTTTCAATGAGTTTGGAGTTATTTTGACAAAATTAGGACCAAAAATCAATTTTATGGCCTACTTTGCGTCTTTTTGGTTTTCCTTGGGTTTTCTAACTCCAATTCTCATGATACTTGATTCGTAGGATGTGATTAACATGTGGAATGAGGCTATGCACTCAAATGTTGAAATGAATGTGAAAATCATGCTGTGAGACATCATACGCGTATGATGTCTTTTCTTGAAATGTTGGTCTTTTTGTGCAAAGAATGCTTTGTGCTAGTGCCCTAAGCCCTGCTAACTAGTTTTCAACTTAAAAAGTCATCAGTTTAGCTAAAAAGCCCCCTTATAGGCATTTCAGTCTCGAAGTCGTCTTTTTGCCTTGGAGTTGAATTTCTTCAACTTTTCTTCTTGAGAGTTGCATTTCCAGCTCATTGGATATGTTGTGAAGCCATCCAGTTGGTTGGACTTGACTTTGGCTCCCCGTTCTCCATCTTTATCCATTTGGTTGCTCGAAAGCGTCTTTTTCACCATCGGTAAGTGAGTCAGCTTTCTTTTGGGTTTTGCTTGCAAACATAAGTCATCCATGTATAGTTGAAACTGCTCGTGAAGTTTCATGTCATTTGGTCGTCAATTTTAGCCGTTATGCCAAAATGACGCTTTGTGTGTCCGCAGCCGAATCGGTTGTTCCGACCTACCTTTGGTGATCCAAACCCGGAGATACTCCAAGGTTGCATTGCCCTCGATGTTGTTAAGCTTCCTGAGAAGTTTTGTGTCGTTCCGACAACTTTTTTCTGTTTGCCTCTTGCAGGCTCTGTTGACCTAGGGTTTTTCCAGTCGTTCTTTCTCGAGCTTTGAGTGCTAGAAACTCATCTTCTATGTTAGGGTAACCCACCTCTAAGTTCTTGCGGTTTGGTTAGGCGGTTGTGCCCCTACCTAGCGTTCTTCCCATTCCCCGTCTGCTCTTGTTTCTTGGTTTTGGTGAGTTTTCGCGACAAAAGTTAACGATAAGCATCAAAAGCTTATGGCAACGAGTCTACCTCTCATGTCTGGTGTCCTCTGAGCTCTCGTAGCAGTCGTAGAAGGCGGTAGAAGGTCGGATGCTCCTGTGTGCTCTTTGCTCTCTCCAAGAAGGTAATAGTGGAAATGAGCTTGATAGTGAAGTGAAAAATACTTAACTTCGGGCTTCCCGGATCACTTGTTACCAAATTTGACATGTGCTCCTATCTCGTCGTGAAATGCACTTTAGGATTTGAAATTCCTCAATTTGGACTCCATTTGACCTGTTTCTGAGAAATCTGTCCACTTTGCCAAAATTCTGTCATTTCGGGCTTTCCGCAACTTTTTCAGAATTGTACCCAATTTTTATCCTGGGTTTCCCTCGTCATGAGGATCATCACCGTCTATTCTTTTCTTTTTTCCGATCTCATTTCACCTGCTTTTTTATTTTTCTTTTATTTTTATTAAGAAAATCATAAAAAATAAAGGAAAATAGCAAATTGAAGCCAAAAAATTCCAAACATACATGATAAATAGCTGGTAACCCTGTGTATATGAATATACACTTCTTTGTGATTTTTGGACTTGGATTACCACTTTTTTCCACTTTTTAGCTCCAAAAACACTCTTATTTAGTGATATTTACACATCTAGAGACCCAAATTCATCATTTGATCTCTTCTTGTTGCAAAACAAGGTATATAAGGGCATAAATATTATCAATATCCGCAATCAAACATAAAAAATTGCAAAATCATGTAAGACACTGCCCTTGTAATATAATTTTTGTTTTTCTTTGTTTTTCCCGCTTGTAGCTGCTTTGTAGCTCCTGTATACCTCCCCCCTCCTAGTCTGAGTCCTCCCGGACGACTATGAAGTGTCTGTGGGTGAAGCAATTGAGTGTGTTTTGGTCATAAGTTCCCAATGCAATTGTAGAGCGATGATACAACAGTCTTTCCAATAAAGCTGCTCTTTGTTTGATTGAAGGATTGGTGGTCGGGTTTGGGGTTGGGTTTGGCACTTCGGTAGTAGAATCAGTAGATGGATTCTTCGTTACCTTGTTGTCATTTTTCACAATCCAATTCTGCTTCCGCTTTGCTTGTGCTTGCCGCAAACTCTTTGCGACCCAAACCTGCTTTGTTCTGTGTGTTGATTTCCTCGCCTTGAAATACCTAGGAGTTTCCGTTGATTGTATTGAAGGGAGTTCCTTTTTACAAATCTTTGGGATCCAAAATTTGCTTGCTATAGCTTTGTGCCGTCATGAACTTCTTTGGAATCCAGATCTGTTTCACTGTCCTTGATTGTCGGGGATCACTCTGTGTGTCTGGTATTGAAGACTCTGTTTGTGTTTTCTGGCACCACCTTTTTTTTTGGTCTCCCATACCCATCTTTGACTCCGTTTTTTCCAAGGTTGAGCTGTTATAATTTGCTTGTCTTCCTTATCCACTGTTGAGAATTCCTCGTCGAAGAGTAATCCGGTTGTATAGAAACTTTTGGTTGCCATTGCTTCTTCTTTCCTCTGTTTGTTGTTTCCCTTGTCCGTGGATTCTTCCTTTGGAGTTGGCTCTGCTCCTTTGGTGAACTTAACTGATTGACTTTCACCTTCGTATTTGATAAGCACTGATTTAGAACTCCAGTCAATCATTGCATTGTATTGCTTCTGCCATGGTGTCCTAGCAATAATGGATGTTGTGTAGCTTGGTCTTCAACCACGTAAAACATATGAGGATACACATATTGGTTAATCTGTATATGTAAAACTGTGCATCCGACAGTTTTGATTGAATTCTCAGAGTAACTTTTTAACTCTTGCTTGGCAGTTTGTAGTTTAGTGTCATTTGTCAATTGTCTATACAAACTGAGTGAAAGTAGGTTAGCTTGAGCTCCTGAATCCAATAGTGCTCTGGCTTTGATTTGGTTGGTTCCTACTTTGCATTCAATGATGGGTTCTTCTTTGTCATTATCCATTTCTGTTATACTAACTGCGTTTATTCGCATTGCTCCTTCATTGCGCTGTTTCTGACGCAGTAGTCTTCTTTTCTCCATTCTTTCCTTCGCCTCGGCTTGCGCTTCCTCCACAATCTTTTTCTTTTTCTGGACACGCAGCTTTTTTGATGTATTTTGAGAAGCATGTCTTGTGTTAGCGGCAACAGATACTTTTTCACTCTGCATCCACTAATCCAATTGGGCATTTCTTCTCCGTCTAATGTAGCAAGCTTGACGGCTCCACTTGGTGATAGATCTTTAATCACCAGAGGTCCCATCCCTCGCTTTTTAAGCTTCTTAGCATGCTGTTTCAGAGTGTAAACTAGGACATAGTCCCCAACTTTAAACTCTTTAGTCCGCACATGCTTATCAAAAAATTCCTTTTGTCGCCTTTTTGAGCGTAGATGGAAGCTACTGCTTTTAGGCGAAGCTCATCTAGCTTTTCTAGGTCATCTATTCTATCAGAGAGCTCGTGCCCTGTCCACTCTAGATCCTTAGCCACCCTTAAGGTTGAAATCAAGAATTCTATGGTAAGATAGCATTTAGCCAAAAAACCATGTTATATGGGGTCGTTCCTATGGATGTTTTATAACGCCACCCTATATGCCCATAATGTTGAATGCAACTTTGGTCCCAGTCAGTTCTCGACTCAGATACAATCTTCGTGAGGAACCGTGCATATTGGTTTTGTTTGTTGCTTCAGCTTGTCCGTTTGCTTGTGGATGATACGGGCTGATTTCCTATGGATTACCATGAATTCATCTAGAAGGATCTTTATCACTTCATTTATGAAATGTGTGCCTCGATCACTCACAATTTCTATTGGCAATCCATATCGTACAAAGACGTATTCATACAGAAATTGTGCCGTGGTCCTGGCATCTCTGCTTTTTGAGTTGCCTTTGCTTCGACCCACTTTGTTAGATAGTCTGTAGCCACACATGATGTATTGTGTATGAGTCTTATATGGCAGGAGGTGAAATGGGTCCGACATAATCAATCCCCATTTTGCAAAAGCTCTTGCCCCCATCATTGGTCCTAAGCGGCATATCATCTCTTTTAAGTGGTACTTTGTCCGCTGACAGTCATCACACACCGTTTCATCAACGTAAGTATTCCTCAGCGTCCATATAATGTATGTTGGCCACCATATTCCTGCGGCTAAGACAAGTTTTGTTGTCTTATCACCTGAGAAAATGGCCTCCACCTACTCCTCCATAGCTTGCTCCAGGATTATCACATACTCAGACTCTGATGCGCAAATCCTAAGCTGGGTTGTCTTTACCTCTCTTAAAGAGTTGATCTCCTATCAAAGCGTAATCTCTCTAGCTTCTGTCTCTACAGATTTCTGACGAGCTTTTGACGTTCCTCTCTCTGGGAAAGTTCTATTTGTGAGATATTCAACAATATACTGACTCCATTCTGGAGCGATCATTATCTGATATAATGTTGAATACTCGGCTGGCGGTTTTGATGAACATACAATACATACAGTGACATATTCATGTACGCTTTCTTTCATTCCTGGCCAATAGACTCCCAATTGTAACAAATTCCTAATATGTGTTTCCTTCTTGAACAATGAAATGCACATTCCTGAACATGTGCTTCGCACAGATATATAAATATATTCCTCAGGATTGATGCATAGTCGTAAAACATGATCATTTCCCAATTGATACAACCTTCCGCAATCAATTGAAGATTCTTGGATTGCTGAATAGCAATATGTTTCAGGTTGTATTCTCTTCTATCAAACTCTCCTCCATAGGTTAATAGTCAACGACATTTTGAGACCACCTCGGTATCATTTCTATGTTGAACAAGTACGCGTCTGGCATGTCGTCATCTACTCTATAGGGTCTTCCTCCATTCGTTAATCGCGAAAGATGATCAGCTCTAAGATGTTTTTTTCCTTTCTTTACTACTACCGTGAAGTCGAATTCCCAGTAAGATAATAAACCATCTCACTTTCTCTCGGACGATGCCCGTATTGCATGTTTAATTCACTAGGTAGAGCAAGGCTTGGTGATCCGTTAAAAACACAAACTTTGTTGGCTAGAAGATAATCCGAAATTTCTTCAAAGCCATAGATCATTCCTAATCTTCTCGCTCTGTTGTG
>NC_140954.1:158200-235035 GCF_014529385.1 Adiantum capillus-veneris | reverse complement strand
AGAGTTTCAATCTACAAACCATCATGCACTCACTGTTAGTAAAATTCAAATAGACAGCACATAATTAACCATTAAGCCAGCTATCCCAATTGCAGTTAAGCACATGCAACAGGAGGGTGCCTAGTCTCGTAACATCCCTCCACCAGGTTAGCAACTGTTCTCAGTTGCTCACTAAAAATTCAAATGGACAGTGAGTGATGGAAAGTGTGAAGAAGGTATGGAAGTTGCATAACTTTTTTTCAGGCATCCATTTGGCATCCTCTTGAGGGTGGCCTTTAACGGTCAAAAGATAGCGGTTATAAAACATGCCAGTGAGTGTGGTGGTGGTCTCGTGATCAACTATTTGTGCAGTGATGAGTTGTTCTTCTTGGTCCACAAGTGAACGTGGATCCTCATAAATGTGATGTGTAGGTAGGGGTCCTCTGAAAGGTCTTAAAAGACTAATGTGGAAAGCATTGTGAATGTGCCAATGTGAGGGTAGGTCTATAAAAAATGAAATATCATGGATTACAGTAGAAATTTTGAAGGACCGTAAAAACGAAGAGCAAGTTTAACAAAAACATTAGTGTAGACACTTGACACTTTTGATCCTTCGTTTTTCAATGCGAAGCATAATATAATCACCTTCTTTAAATTGGTGTGCCTTGCGGTGCTTGATAGCATGCTTAGTGTAAAGTTCTTGTGATTGTTTAATGGCAGAATGCACACTTGCATAAATATCATGAAAATTAACAGTAAAATCATCAACGGCAAGCAACAATATGGGAAAGACGGGAAGCATGAGTAGGCAGAGAATGATTTCAAATGGAGATTTACCTGTGGCAGTGTGAGTGGTGTTGTTATATGCAAACTGTAGAATATGCAGGTAATCATCCTATTTCTTGGGTTGAGAAGAAACATAAGCTTTTAACAAGTCAATGATGGTGCGATTAGTGACTTCGGTTTGACCATTAGACTCAGGATGGAATGCAGAAGTAAAACCAAGTGTGGTTCCAAGATTTTCAAAAACAATATCGTCCGAAAAGCACTACAAAATTTGGAATCTCGATCCGATATTATAACTTTAGGCAAACCATGATGTGGAAAGACAACTTTAAAAAATAGAAGTGTAGCTTGATGTACTGTGAGTGTTTTCTTACAAGGAATGAAGTATGCTTGTTTGGAAAAATGGTTAATGACAGTCCAAATCATATCATGCTTGTCAACAGTGAGTAGAAATCCAATGACAAAATCCATTGAAATATGTTCCCAAGGTTTTTCAGGAATAGGGAGAGGGTGTAAAAGTCCCAATTTCTTATATGTTGCTGCTTTGACCTTTTGACAAATTAAACAAGTTGAAACATAATGTTTAACATCAATTTTCATAGTAGGCCAAAAGAAATCACGACATAAGTTTTGAAAAGTAGCAGCAAATCCTCTATGTCCAGCATGTGGAACTCGTCAATGATCAATGTATAAAAAGGTTTAGTTACACACAGTTTTTGTTTGAAATAAAGAAAGTTTTTTTGTCATCAAATATCTAATATCTAACCAACCCAAATGATTTTCTCATATTAAACTGATCATTTAATATGGGATAATAAACGGGAACAAGGGTTAGAATATAGACATGTGCTTACGGATCTATCTCAAGACGGGGCCAATGGTAAAGGGGCCCAAATGAGAGATGGTATGCCAAAGAGCAAGGTTAACTAATGAAGCTTAAAAGACCTTAAGGTTAGCTTCATTAAAGACCTCCAATGGTTAGTGTTAAAAGTCCTTTTGACCTTAAGCAAGCTAGGGTTGTGCTTGAGGTGAGAACCTTAGGCAAGCTAGGGTTGTGCTTGAGGTGGGAAGCCGATCTAAGCTTAGGCAAGCTAGGGCTGTGCTTGAGGTGGGAACCCGATCTAAACTTAGGAAGCTAGGGCTGTGCTTGAGGTAGGAACCCAACCTAAACTTAGGCAAGCTAGGGCTGTGCTTGAGGTGGGAACTCCATCTAAGGTGCTTGTCATGCTTGATGACTAAGGTACTTGAGGTACTTGTCACATTTAATGAGGAAGTTGCTTGAGAAGCTTCCTATGCATGGGAGGTAAGATGCTTGAGTCAAAAAGAGAACCTACTCACTTAATGAGGAAGTTGCTTGAGAAACTTCCTATGCATAAAAATCTCAAAGTTAGGGGAATTCTAAAAGAGCACATGGGACACATGTTAGACTCTCACTAAGCTTAACCACATGGGTGCTTGAATGCTATCGGTTGGGCTAAAGAGGGGTCCAATGAGCTTTTACTTTCACCTAACAAATATCTAGATATTTTCAAGCTCTCTCACTCTAAGGGGTAAGGAGGACACTTGTCAAAAGACTACCCATATGCTTGACTGCATGCTGGGTGTGATTGGCTAAGGGGAGAGGGGTCCAATGAACTTGTAGCAAGTAGAATTTTTGCTCAAAGCAAGAAAGGGGGGTGCTAGGGGGATATACACCATCACACACACTCATTGGAGATACCATTCTCACTTGGTGAAAGTTGAGGAACACCACCTTCTTCTCCAAGCTTGTGAGAGTGAAAGCCTACACCAAAACTCTTTGCTATGGAATGCAAATCCAACCAAGAGTCATGCTTCAATGCTTAAGCTTGCCATCTTCTCCATCTCCATTACTATGCTATTATGTATGCTAGCAAGAAGAGTAATGATAAGTGAGGAACTACTTCTTTCTCCTATGGAATGTTTCTTTTTCCTCTTCCCTATCCTCATTCCCCGCTAGCTCTCTCCACCTTCGAAGGTGTTTGAGGCCTTGGGACTGAGGCTTGGGATAGTTAATGCTTTCTTCAAGTTTATGTTATGTTATGTTTGTGATGCATGAAGCTTTCCATCTTCATTGCATCACCAAGGTCACAAGGAACACAAAGATTTTATTGTATCAAGTCTCTCTTAATGGGAGAAACTATAATACAAATGCCTATTGGAGGGGGGACCGGCTCCATATGAATCCGGTCCTCAACTATTGTCATGTTCTCTAAACTCTCCCTCTTGCAAAAGTATTGTTCATGCCAAGTTAACTATGTACCATGTTTATGTTGCTACCATCAATTAAGTTCACCCGCTATGCTCACAAAGTAATCTCTTAAAAGTGCTTCACCTACTTTCCTAATTCCACTACTCTCAAAGTTCATAGGCTATTTCCATTACATTGGTATGAGAGCATTTGGTTTCTCTTTTATTGCTTAAGAAGAGAGGTCCTTAAGTAGCCTATTAATGGTTGATTTTGTTATTTATATTAGGGTAAGTGGGACTGGGATCTATTATCGGTTTTTTTGAACCCATATGGTGCACACCTCGCGAGCTTTGGACTTAATAATGGAGTCTATTTAGACTTGCCTATGGCTTTATCATTATTGAGCCATAAGAAGTTCGAAAGGAGCTATCCCTCGACAACTTCGCTATGTTAGACTCACTCCACTACTCTCTATAATTAACCAATTCGAGCCGTGGGTGTAGATACTTAAGTGCGTATTTTCAAAGGCTAAGAGGAGTAGCAACTAAGGTTTTGAATTGCTACAGCATACACTAAGTAAACACATAAGTTTAATTAGCATGGCTGACAATAATCAAGAGAGGAGAATGAACATTGATAACTTTGATTTTTCACATGAAGGTGCCAATGATGATGCTCCCATGTTTGTTAATTATCTTGTCACTAGGTTGCAACAAGCTATGGGCAACCCCACTTTGCAAGCTGAAGTTACTCAACAACTTCGTGCTTATGGGATTTCCTTTCCTGTCCAAGAGGAGAGAGAGCTTACGAGGCCTCTTGAAGAGACCCCCAAAAGAAGACTCTCTCCCATACGAGAGGAGGAATCCCAAGATCAAGAAAGCAATGAATCCCTAAATTCCTCCGAAGATGTGGCTCCACAAAGAAGGAGGACTAAACGATCGCCAACTCCTCCCAAGAGGAAACGGTTAACCCATAGTCCTTCTCCTCGTCACTCCAAAAGGGAAGAGAGGAAACCAAGGAAGAAAAGGGCAAGAAAGAGGTCACCCTCTTCTCCTTCTTCTACACCTTCCTCCTCTACCGATGAAAGCTATGGCTATTCTCCTAGAGAATATAAGAGGGGAGGACATCGCAAATCTTACCCTGCACGGCGAAGGTCACAAAAACTCAAGAAGTTCAAAGAGGGAGGAAAGAGTATCTCTTTTCTCACCTATGATGGAACCTTTGGTGCTACCGACAAAATATTGGCCTTCATCCAACAATTTGATGCGGCCTTTGGAGACGAGGGCTTCACGGAGTCCTCCAAGCTACGCCATGTAGCTATGCACTTCCAAAAATCGGCTCGTCAGTTTTTGTGACCTTCTTGAGTTGAGACCATTGAGACCCTTGATAGGTGGGCTAGTCTTCGAGGCAATGGCTAAGCACCAAAGACACGGAAAACTCTACGAGTTTCCATCATGAAGCAATTCCTTGCAAGTGATGCAAAGGACAAAGTGCTCACCGAATGGCGGAGTTTAAGGCTTCTCTCTCATGAGTCTATCCACAAATATGTGAACAAGTTTTGGGATTTACATCTCAAGGCTACTGTCTTTCAAAAGATAGACTTTGCTGAGCAAAAACAACAATTCTGTGCAGGATTACCTGAGGAGATGGCCAAGTATGTCAACTCTCAACGGCCTGACTCTATCAGCGAAGTAATCCACCATACCATGGTTGCTTCACGCATCAATTTCCAACAAGGGTTAGACGGAATGTCAAACCCATGGAAAATAAAGACAAAAGTGATGCAAAGGGAAAAATTAATGCCCAAAAATTTTCCCACGGCCATTCCAACAACAACAACAATAATCAGTCCAAGGAGAAAGGAGTTTACAAAGGTAAAAATAAACTCTCTCCTGAAGAGCTTGAAACTTTTCGCAAGGATCACAATTGTTTTAGGTGTGGGGAGCAAGGACATGGCTATCGTTCTTGCCCCAAAAGAAATGCTCGCAATGAGACTCCTAGAGCTTCCACTATCGAAGCTTCAAAAGAGGATACTCATTGCAAAGAATCACCTCTCTCCTATGCTTGGGGAAAGGTAAGGGAGCATGATGCTTTCATCCCGTTTGACCCTGGTTCTGGTCTCAACTTCATATCAATGGAGTTGGCCACCAAGTTGGGCATTCAAGCTTTTGAGATGGGAGATGCTGTAACGGACGATGCCGCTTTCAAGGGACAACAAGCCTCCATTACTACCTTGATTGGGAAGTTGAGGCTTCATGTCCAAAGCTATGTCGACAAAGAAGACTTCTTCATCTCTCCTCTCCAACATGAGGATGTTATCCTAGGGATACCATGGTTCAACCGCATGGCTACCAACATGAAGTTCCCTAAAAGGAGAATCTACTTCACCTACAGGGAAAAGACTATGTATATTGATGCTAATGAGTCTGGTCGTACTATACCACTTGTAAATCCTCTCGCCCTTGATAAATCAATGAAAAGCTCAGTTTCTGTGTACATGATTTTTGTCAAAGAATCCCAAAAAGATCCTAATGTTCATCAAAGGTGAATGGTAGGAATCAAGAAGAGTTAGACTTGTCTAACTTTCTAAAAGGATTCCAAGATGTGTTCATTGATGATATCCCTATGGACTTACCTCCAAAACGAGGGGATGATGACCATCGAATTGAGCTCCTATCAGGAAGCTGACCGCCTAACAAACCTCCCTATCGAGTTTCACAAGCTCAACAAGAGGAGATCATGAGGCAAGTACAAGAATTGGTACACAGAGGAATGCCTAGCTCCTCTCCCTTTTGCTCTCTAGTCCTTTTAGTGCAAAAGAAAGATGGTACATACCGCATGTGTGTGGACTATTGCGCACTAAATCATATCACTATCAAAAACAGATTTCCCGTACCCCGGGTAGAAGATCTGTTTGATAAGCTACAAGGCTCTACCTACTTCAGTAGGATTGACCTTAAAAGTGGCTACCATCAAATAAGGATAGTGAATGATAATATCCTAAAGACTGCGTTTCATACAACGTTTGGCCTTTATGAATATCTAGTCATGTCTTTTGGCTTGACTAATGCACTAGCTACATTCAATCGATTAATGGAGAAAAATTTTATACCCTACCGCAAATTCACTGGAGTGTTCTTTGATGATATCATCATCTACTCCAATTCCTTGGAGGAACACAAGCACCATCTCCAAGTGATTTTTCAAGCATTAAGGGAGAATAAGCTTTTTCTCAATCAAAAGAAAAGTGAATTTTTCCTTCAAGAGATTCAATACTTAGGTCATATTATCTCTCGAGATGGTATCCGTATGGATCCATCAAAGTTGGAGGTAATAAAAAAGCATGGCCTAATCCAAGGAATCTACATGAGCTAAGAAGCTTTATTGGTATGTGTGCATACTATAGACGCTTCATAGCAAAATTCTCTCAAATAGAAGGACCATTACATGACTTGATAAGAAAAACGTTAAGTATTCATGGACTCCTAAGGAGCAAAGTGCTTTTGACAAGCTCAAAGAGAAGCTTATCTCCCAACCAGTCCTTATGCTTCCGGATCTCTCAAAGCCATTTGAGGTCCAATGTGATGCTTGTGGTGATTGCCTTGGAGCAGTCTTACTTCAAGAAGGGCATGCCATAGCCTATGAGAACCAAAGGCTCAACATGGATGAACGGGTATTAGGCATTTATGAGAAAGAGCTGTTAGTTGTTCTACATGCCCTAGACACATGGAAGCACTATCTATTGGGGACTCCATTCATCTTACGAACATACCATCAATGTCGCAAGTACTTCATGACGCAAACAAAGCTTTCCGACAAACAAATGAGGTGGGCAAATTTTCTTTCACATTGCTCACATTGCTGGTAAGCACAATCAAGTGGCTGATGCACTTTCGCGACGACCAAAAGTTAATGCTGTGTCAATAGCAACTCACAATGATCTATCTTCTATGGTAGATAAGTATGCTACTGACCCTGATTTTAAAGACATGTCAGCCCTTGCTTTGGGGAAGAAAGAGGAACCATTCACCTTGCAGGATGGTTATCTTCTCCATGGCAATAGGCTATGTGTTACCCACTCCCTTCGTGAGAAAGTCATTTATGAATTCCACACTCCTCCCTATGCAGGGCATAGAGGCATTCAACCTACTCTTCGAGGAGTAGAGACATACTTTTATTGGCCTACCATGAAAGTGGACATACAAGAGTATGTTTCAAAATGTGTAGTATGCCAAAGGACCAAGTATGATAGAGGGAAGCAACCTGGACTCCAACCATTTCCAATTCCTAATTCACCATGGGAGAGTATATCCATGGATTTTGTCTTTGGATTACCAAAATCTATCCATGGGAATACGGGAATATGGACAATAGTCGACAGGTTTAGCAAGCAAGCACACTTTATCCCTGTCAAGAAGACTATTAAGGCACACCAAATGGCAACTCTCTTCATATCACAGTTTTTCAAACACCATGGATTGCCAACATCCATCGTGTCAGATAGAGATCCTAGAATGACCAGTAAATTCTGGAAAGGTCTCTTTGAAAATCTAGGTACAAGATTGAATTTCTCTTCGGCCTATCACCCACAAACGGATGGCCAAAGTGAGATAGCCAAACTTACAATTCTTGATCTACTAAAGACCTATGTCACAGAAGTAGATCAACGCTCACAATGGGAAAAGTACTTACCTCTTGTAGAGTATGCGTATAATAATACTATCCATACTTCTACGGGAAAAGCACCTTTTGAAATCATGGAAGGAAGACCTAAAAGTCCCTTGCTACTCAAAGTACATGGGAAGATCTTCGCTGCCGATGAGTATAGCCGTGACCTGCAAACATCTTTTTAAAAGATTAAGGAGGCTATATCCATCTCCCAACTAAGGCAAAAAGCTGCTGCTGACAAGCGCAGAAGGGCCTTAACGTTCAAAGAAAATGATTGGATCTTACTTAAGTTTCCGAAGGCTCGATTGAGACAAACGACGGGCAAGAACCCTACGGGCCATCAAAAGTATTATGCTAAACTAGCAAAAAGATACTATGGTCCTTTTCAAATTTTGAAGCCAATCAATGAGGTAGCTTATCAACTCAAGTTACCTAACCATTGGCTCATACACAATGCTTTTCATGTGAGCCTACTCAAGCCCTACAAAGGAGAACCTCCAAATGAACCAATTATTGAAGATCCTCCCGAAATCGAAGATCAAGAAGAGGTACTACAACCCGAAGCTCTTCTTCGGCATGAAGACAAGGTACTACGACATGGTAAGATTATCCGATGGTATCTTATTAAGTTCAGAAATTATCCTTTTGAAGATGCTAGATGGATGCAAGGAATCCAGCTTAAGGATAGTATGAACTTTGTCAATGCTTACAATGCTACATTAGAGTAACCAAATGTACATGTTTCTTTCAAATGATTAATGTTTTTTTCTTATAAGACTAATTCTCTCTTTATTGTGCAAGTATGCATACTAAGAATCATGTTTGGGATGACGACGTCTCTCAAACACCATGTAGAATTTGTCACTCTACTTGGGAGGATGAAATGGACTAAAGAGCAGACATGCTTGCGGCAGCTATGTCTCCCAAGCACCAAATGGATTAGTCATCCATCTTGGAATGATGTCGTAGGGTAAAAAGGGATCCTCTACCCGCTAAGACAAATTGACTAATGGCTATGACTTTATCTCTTTTACCTCATAGTCAAGGACGACTATGAGGTAAAAGAGATCCTCTACCCGCTAAGACAAATTGACTAATGGCTATGACTTTATCTCTTTTACCTCATAGTCGAGGACGACTATGATTTCAAGAGAGAGGTAATGTCATCAAATATCTAATATCTAACCAACCCAAATGATTTTCTCATATTAAATTGATCATTTAATATTGGATAATAAACGGGAACAAGGGTTAGAATATAGACATGTGCTTACGGATCTATCTCAAGACGGGGCCAATGGTAAAGGGGCCCAAATGAGAGATGGTCTGCCAAAGAGCAAGGTTAACTAATGAAGCTTAAAAGACCTTAGGGTTAGCTTCATTAAAGACCTCCAATGGTTAGTGTTAAAAGTCCTTTTGACCTTAAGCAAGCTAGGGTTGTGCTTGAGGTGAGAACCTTAGGCAAGCTAGGGCTGTGCTTGAGGTGGGAACCCAATCTAAACTTAGGCAAGCTAGGGATGTGCTTGAGGTGGGAACCCGACCTAAACTTAGGCAAGCTAGGGCTGTGCTTGAGGTGGAAACTCCACGTAAGGTGCTTGTTATGCTTGATGACTAAGGTACTTGAGGTACTTGTCACATTTAATGAGGAAGTTGCTTGAGAAGCTTCCTATGCATGGGAGGTAAGATGCTTGAGTCAAAAAGAGAACCTACTCACTTAATGAGGAAGTTGCTTGAGAAACTTCCTATGCATAAAAATCTCAAAGTTAGGGGAATTCTAAAAGAGCACATGGGACACATGTCAGACTCTCACTAAGCTTAACCACATAGGTGATTGAATGCTATCGGTTGGGCTAAAGAGGGGTCCAATGAGCTTTTACTTCCACTTAACAAATATCTAGATATTTTCAAGATCTCTCTCTCTAAGGGGTAAGGAGGACACTTGTCAAAAGACTACCCATATGCTTGGCTGCATGCTGGGTGTGATTGGCTAAGGGGAGAGGGGTCCAATGAGCTTGTAGCAAGTAGAATTTTGGCTCAAAGCAAGAAAGGGGGGTGCTAGGGGGATATACACCATCACACACACACTCATTGGAGATACCATTCTCACTTGGTGAAAGTTGAGGAACACCACCTCCTTCTCCAAGCTTGTGAGAGTGAAAGCCTACACCAACACTCTTGGCTATGGAATGCAAATCCAACCAAGAGTCATGCTTCAATGCTTAAGCTTGCCATCTTCTCCATCTCCATTACTATGCTATTATGTATGCTAGCAAGAAGAGTAATGATAAGTGAGGAACTACTTCTTTCTCCTATGGAATGTTTCTTCTTCCTCTTCCATATCATCATTCCCCGCTAGCTCTCTCCACCTTCGAAGGTGTTTGAGGCCTTGGGACTGAGGCTTGGGATAGTTAATGCTTTCTTCAAGTTTATGTTATGTTATGTTTGTGATGCATGAAGCTTTCCATCTTCATTGCATCACCAAGGTCACAAGGAACACAAAGATTGTATTGTACCAAGTCTCTCTTGATGGGAGAAACTATAATACAAATGCCTATTGGAGGGGGGACCGGCTCCATATGAATCCGGTCCTCAACTATGTCATGTTCTCTAAACTCTCTCTCTTGCAGAAGTATTGTTCATGCCAAGTTAACTAGGTACCATGTTTATGTTGCTACCATCAATTAAGTTCACCCGTAATCTCTTAAAAGTGCTTCACCTACTTTCCTAATTCCGCGACTCTCAAAGTTCATAGACCATTTCCATTACATTTTTTGAATAGTGTATTCCAAAAATGTGTGCATAGAGTTCTTAGTCATATGTGGTTTTGAAATCATCATCTTGTGCATAAGTGTCATGCATTGAATCAAATGAATGCCCGTAATGGTTGATAGATTATTAAGAGAGGGTCTTTGACTCAAAGCATCAGCTACAACATTCTCCTTATCAGGTTGGTATTGAATGTTGGGTTGAAAACTTTGAATGAAGGCAGCCCACTTAATATGTCTATCATCTATTAAGGGTTGAGACAATAAATACTTGATACTCTATTGATCAATTTTGATGATTAAATAAGCACCCATTAAATAGCGTTTCCAAAATTTCTAGGCATGTACAATAGCAGTCAACTCTTTGTCATATGTACTAAATTTTGCTTCAGATGTTTAAAACTTACGACTTTCAAATGCGAGTGGATTGTTATCCTGCATAAGGACTGCACCGATACCTTTTCCACTAGCATTAGTGACAACGACAAAGAATGGTCTATCAAAATCAGGCAATTGCAGTACTAGTACATTTATCAAAGCATTCTTGAGTGCATTAAAGGAGCTTTTTTGCAAATCAATCCATACATAAGGAGATTTTTTCTTTAACACAGGAGACTGAGGTAGTAAGATTTGTAAGCAAAGTTACGTATAAACTTCTTGTAATAACTGCATAGACTAATAAAATAACGAAGTTCATGCAAATTTTTGGGTCTAGGCCATGATTGAATGGCTTCAATTTTCTTAGGGTCTACATGGATTCCCTTTCCCGATACAATGTGTCCTAAATATTCAATTTCAGATTGGAAAAATGAACTCTTTTCAAGATTCAGGTACAAGTGGTTGTGTGCAAGCATTTCAAATAAACGTGTTAAATGCTCTTTATATTCTTGTTTTGATTTACTGAATACAAGAATGTCATCAAAGAATACAATCACAAAATCTTGATGGTCAATGAAAATTATGTTCATCATGCGTGTGAATGTGGCTAGTGCATTTGTCAAATCAAATGGCATGACAAGAAATTCATAGTGTCCCGTTTGTGTTCTAAAAGCAGTTTTGTATACATCTTGATCAAACATTTTGACTCGGTGATACCTTGATTTGAGGTCAATTTTGCAGATGTTTGCCCCTTTTAGTCTGTCTAATAGATCATCCACTCTAGGAATAGGAAACCTATTCTTGATGGTGATCTTGTTTAAAGCCCTGTAGTCAATACACATACAAAAAGTCCCATTTTTCTTCTTAACAAGAAGTACTAGAGCTCGCTATGGTGAACTACTAGGTCTTATAAGTCCTCGATCAAGTAATCAATTATTTGAGTTTGTATTTCCTTGTGTGCAGCTGGATTTAAATGATAAGGTGCTCTACAAGGAGGTTCACTACCCAATATAATATCTATTTTGTGGTCTTCTGGGCGTGAAGGTGGTATTCCAGGTGGTAGGTCATGCATGAAACAATTCTGAAATTGTGAAATAAAATCATGTGAAGAGTTATGTGAGGTTTTGGTTTCAGCGGAAATTTGATTTACCAACGCTAGATGTGTTCTCCCTTGTTTTCGAATGGCTCTTTTGGCTTGAGTATGAGAAAGGAGTGGAAATTTTTGGTGTGCTAGTGTTGCTTGGATGGAGAAAATTTTATTATTATGAGTGAGAGACATAGTACGTGTTTTATAATTAATCAACGGGTCAAATTCATGACAAAATGGCATTCGCAAATCATATCAAGACCGTGCAATGGTGCCACAAAAAATGTACATGCTTCTGTAAATTCACCAATGCAAACTTTGACAGTGACTCGGGTTTTACAATGAAAACATTGATTATTAAAAATAGTTTTGACTTTGTGAGGTGAAGAAATTTCAGAGAGAGAGAGAGAGAGTTGTTGTGCCAATCGTGTACATCATCTAAAAGAATGGTGACACTTTCACCCTTGACTTTGCCTTGCACTTTAAACAAAGTGTGAGGAGATACTTGAAGATGGGTTGTCATTGTGATCATACTCAGGGATCATATCCCTCACCGTAAAATTAGCTTCCACTTCATTGTCGTCGGGATTAGCATCTTCCATGAGGTTAACAGAAGCACCGTTGGGGCGATTGTTGTTGAAGGGTTTTTGGCTTGGATTTTGGTTGACTCCATTGGATTGGCCATTGCTCTTAGCATGACTTTTTGGGCACTTATCTGCATAGTGACCGTATTGAAAACATTTGAAACACTTCACTTTTTTATTACCATTAGAGTTTTGAGCAGGACGTTGGTTGAAAGATGTTTGGTTGCCTCGTTGCTGCGTGTTGTTGTTGTTATTGCTATGAGGTTAAGAAGTTATAGCAGAATTGTAATCTGCATCTCTTGAAACAGGTACGTCTTTGATGTTTGTTCCTATCAAAGTTAGGAGAGAAAGAAGCTCTCTTGTTACGGTTAGTGTTAGCAGCTTCTTTGATGAGAGGGTTGTCCACCTTTCTTCTTCTCCGCATTAAGGGCCAAATTAATAGCGTTTGACAGTGAATCTGGTTCAAACATATCTACCTCAACACCAATTTGTAGTGCTAAGCGAGAGATATATTTACGCTTTAATTTCCTGTGAGGACTGACATGTTCAATAGCTTGCAATTGAATTAAACAATTCCAAAAACAATTAGTATAGCCTTGGACATCTTCATTTTGACCCTGTTGAATAAATTCCCCCTGGAGTTGTGCTTTAGCTTTATACTGTGTGGGCAAAAATTGAGGTAAAAATGTTTTTTGAATGCATGCCAGGTACGTGGTCTTTTCCCGTGCTGTTTGGTGGCATTCCACCATAGCGCAGTGCTACTGGTGAGATGATTTGATGCACATTTTACCATTTCCCGTTCGAGAAAGTCTTCATCATGAAAATAGTCATCTAATTGACCAACCCATGCTAGAACTGTGCTAGCATCTTTAATGCCATCAAAATCCTTCAAAGTGAAGGTTCTGTTAATTTTGTTTTTCTTGGGTGCTGATGCAGTTCTATGCATGCAGAATGCAAGAACTTATCTTCAAGCTCTTGCCTTCGCATGCGTTCATACGTGAGAGATTGTTGCAGATTAGCAAGTTGCTCAGCAATTGTGGGTGCTTGTGGAAGGTGGGCCATGATTGCATGTTTTTCTTTTTTTTCGCTCTCTTTTAAAATAAATAAATAAATGTGTCTTTTGAAATTTAAAATGGATATATGGAGATTTTTACAGATGCAGTATGCAAAATAAATGAGAGGGAGTAAAAGAAATGATAGAAATAAAATGTACTTAGCTTGAGATTGCGTTGGCGTCCAATCCAGAATGGTGATGTGCGAGGAAATTACCGAAAAGGCGAGCGGCCAGACGGTTGGTCTGTGAGTCGGTCGAGTTCGCCACGTCCAATCTCCTGTATCCCAAAATAATGGCAATACAATCGGCAATTTATGTTACTCTTCACCATAAAATTAAATTGGTAGAGTCAGCGGTAGTTGCGAATGACGTAGCTTGAGCAGGCTTTGAATTTTTAACCATGGCCAAAAAATAATTGAAGAGTATGCAGCTCAAGATAACCTCCGACGACTGCAGTTGATAAACAACCAAATTTCTCTTTGAATCAGCAAAAAGAAAAATATTGATGTTGGGCGGCCGAAAAGTTCGTAATAATTAGCAACTGCCAACTGTGTTGTCGACCGTCCAAAGGCTTAGGATAGGTTGTTGGAAGGGAAGATGGGTGAATACCCTCTTAAGAGAGGGATTTTTTTTGTAATTCTTGGGTGGCCGGACAATTAACTAACACTTTTAACTCAAGTGTAAATTGCATGAGGTTTTTTTTTGAAGACCAAAATAGGCTAGCAGCGTGCAATGGACAATACCAACAACGCGAGAGGGAGAGAAGGGCCAGGGCAGTGTGGAGAAGAAGTTTCAACTTGCGTGCATGATCAAGCTTTTGCCCAACGGTCCAAGGCGACCCGTTTGACAGCAATTTCAAGCCTTCTTGCGCAGGTCGATGCCGTGGCTTGGAGGTGTGTAAGCAGGCCTTCTCACGGTAGGGAATCGAGTCAATGTACCCGCTTCCTTGGTTAGGGAGGCCACTTGAGATTCTCTGTGTAAGTGGCCTTGTCACGACAGGTGTGAGCTAGGAAAAGAAAACTCAATATTGATTAGCTCTTGGGTCGCTTTTGCTTCTTGTCGGCTTGATTGTTTCTTCCGCTTTTCCTATGGTTAAGCTAAGGCTTCACCTTCAACAGCCTAATGCTAAACCATTGATGATTAGGGGTAGGATTTCGCTATTAATTAAACACTAAAAAGACCAATTTTTGATAAATCAGAAGAATGGCTTTACACAAAGGACTAGGATGGCATAAATTTTTTGAATGAAGTTCTTACTTGAAACTAACTGTCTACTTCTACTATAATTTAGGACATTACTTGGATGGTAATCATTGGTATTTGATGATTACTTAGTCTTTGTACTTTCACCTCCACTTAGATAATTTAGTGTAAATAGGTGGAGTTTTCTTAACGAGAAAGGTTGTGGTTGGGATACTATACCTCCTTGATGTGTATACTTGAACTAATTTTAAAATGGTAATCATTTACTCTTCTGTTTTTGGGCAAGGCATTACATAATAACTGGATGCTTTAGACTTTGTTAAATCATTTGATTGTGCTTGAATGATGAGACTATGGAAGGATTAATGTGTTTTATACACTAAATGTAGGTATGTTGGACCAGTAGACTACTTCCTATCAGGCTAAAATTTGCTAAAACTTTGGGAATCTTTGATTTGCCTTATATGGATACTTACATAACCTCTTTATTTTTTGTTACCTATTTCACAAAAGTGGCTTATTGTTGGATTCAATAAAGCATCTAATAGCTCTACTATTATGTGCAAGAGGCTTGCTTGCTTGGTAGACAGACTCACGAGGAAATAATTTTCCCTTCACTCTCTCACCCTTCCAATTTTGGCTTCCATCGGTTTTCATTGTAACAAAGTTTGCTACTCTCTTGATACCAATAAACTACCGGTCCTCTTTCCTACTTGCAAAAGTTTAGGTGGATTGTGGATGCTTCTAATGGAATAGACATTGACAAAACAAATGATATTACTTCATGATTTAATCACATCCTCTCTGAATTTGAACATATGTGCCGAGAAATAAAAAGTTTGCAAAATTTTTCAAAAAGGAGACAACCATCCCTTATGGCTAGTCAAGAATTTCACAGAGGGTACTCTAAATTGAACATATTTTTCATCTCTTTAATACGGATATGACTCAATGCTATGAAAACATTCCTCTAAGCGGGGATTTTTGGTTTTATTAACATCCTACTTGAAATTATCGAAATGGATTTTGATAAGATCTCGTTTGTTCATAAACCAAAACAGGTTAAATGATTTGATAAAAAATCACCAAAACACTTCAATGAGAAAGAACTCGGTGATAACACCTCTTGGATCCTTGAGAATTGCTTTGTATATTTTGGTGCACTTAGCTTCAGGCAATGCAAAGACATTCCGATGGGCTTCTCTTGTTCACCAATAAGGTGTAGCTTATACCTTGCGTATTTTGAATACAAATGCTTCTTAAAAAACATGGCAAACAAAAATTTTATCCATAAACTAACCCTCTTTTTACATACTTACCACTACATGGATGATCTCTTAAGCACTAACCATAAAATCTTCCAATTGGAGGTCCTAGCTATTTACCCCAACATTTTGAAAATTTAACCCACATATGTCTCATGATTTAAAATCGAATCTAGCTTCTTTTCAGTTTCTAAACTTCTCCATCTCTTTGTGTAGTCCACTTTTTGGAAAATTCAACCTAAGATTCATTTCGAAGTGAGATAAACTGAACATAGCCCCTATTGAGTTTGTTCAAAAGAAAAGCAATGGATCGACTAAGGCTACTATAAACACTTGCCTTGTCATGCTCTATTTGATTTTCTACTCTTCTTGTAACATATTTTTTTGTTTTTAAAGAGATCAATTGCTTGATAATTAATTTTATCGGAACGGCTTTAAGAAACATGACTTGCTTAACACTATTATTGTTGCCATCAAACGTAATAGTTGATCCCGACGCGATTGTACTTCTCTCAGTGACTTGATGAGGCAACAAGCCCATACTCAATGGGCCACTTTTTTTGTAAATCAATTTGATTTATCTACCTGTGGGAAACCACAAAGAGAGGAATACCCACCAAAAAGATCAGGTACAAGGGAAGGAACACAAAAGTGTTAGATGTACAAGATGGCTAAAAGCATTCATAGGGAAGCTGATGTATTTCTGTAGTGATATCACCAACTTCCAAAGCGAACCATAAAACTGTCTAAGAGAGAGCTTGAAGAGCGGGAAAGGATCTGCATGAATGCGATGGAACATATAGCCATTACGGGGTGTCGCTCTTTACACTCCAATAAGCCCAAAATTGACCCACATGAAGAAGACCGCGAAGCGCTACAACGCCGGTGAGAAGATGCCAAATGTCCAAAACCGTTTATGGAAGACTGTCGTGGGAAACATAGTCGATGCATGCTGATACACGGCGAAGGAAATCTTGGGTAATATAACAATCCCACAACAGGTGACAAACATCCTCATCCACAGTCGAGCAACATATAGAAGATGAAGGGATATGGCACGTCCTAAGAAAGGTACCCACAGGGAGCACACCAAGAAAATTCGATTTATGAAAGTTGACTTTAAGACTAGCCGCAAACCCAAACAATTCCAAAGCTTTTATAATCACTTGAACATCACTCTGCTGATTGCGAGGCATAAACAACGAGTCATCCGCATAAGCCTGCCCAACAAAGGTATGACCCGAGGGTAACTGCAAACCATGAAGGCGCTCTGCAGAGGTCAAGTGATCAAGATACATCAACAAGGGGTGAGTGGCAATAGCATACAACAAAGCACTAAGGGGGCAACCTTGCCTAACCGAACAACCAAGTGGCCACGATTCTGTCAATTCACCTTCTAGGATCCCCGAAGACGTGCTACAAGCATACAAGAAATAAACCACATTCGCCAATTTAGGACCAAACCCTAGACACCAGTTTGTGGCGGGAAAGAATGAGTCCCATTGCACAGTGTCAAAGGCCTTTTCAATATCAACTTGCATTACCAACACATCCTAATGTGTGTACTTAGCGTACATCCTGCCAATCATAACATTAGCCAAATTTTCCATAGTTTGACGACGAGGGATGAAACCATATTGAGCATGATGAAGTCCTGTAAACAGATGGTCCTTAATGCGATGCACCAACATTTTAGCCAACATCTTGTAAATCACCGACATCAAAGTTATGGGCCGCCAATGAGAGAATTGCTCGCAAAGAGCTTGCTTGGGCAACAATTTAAGTAAAACCTCTTTCCATGATAATGGCAGATCCTGTTTCTCCCATGCTGCATTTAACATGAAAAGCAGGGGCTATTTAAGAGCATCCCAAAAGGAGAGGAAGAATTCCACAATAAGTCCGTTTCAACCGGGAGATCTCCAACAACCTAATGCAAGAAATTACCATGCAATTTAGAATCAATGAAAGGATCCTCAAGGCATTGTGCATCCTGCGAAGACAAGATCGCATGAACATTAAAAAGCAACAACTGACGCGATTAGCAAGCAGCCAAAGATGGCTGAGATGGAGCAGCAAACACTTGACGATAATGTGAAACCATAACATCAACAAGTTCCTGCTTCAAAAAAGTCCAAGCACCCGAGGGAAGCATAACCCGCTTAATTGATTGCAAGACCCCTATATGATGCAGATGCTTAAAAAACTGCTTCGAAGCACAACCTTCATCCATAAAAGCTTGTTGATGTGCACCCGTCTGTCGTTTAGGAAATTTTCACTTACCATTTTGTTGAATACACACACAAGCTTCACATAACTCCACCATTTTAGATTCAGACAGGGGCCGCAAATCACCAATTCTTGCAGTCATTGACAAACTGTTTCGCATCAATGACATCCCCCCGAGTGTGCTGCATATAATGCGTGCCATAGTCACAAATAACACTTTGTACCCTCATGATAAAGCGATACCAAGCAACATCCGAATCAATATGCATGTGAACTATCAACGGGGGAATAATGTCGGTAATCATGCGTACGTGCGCGCACGCACACGCACACGCACACGCACATGCACACACACACACACACACACACACACACACACACACACACACACACACACACACACACACACACACACACACACACACACACTAGTAATACTTTTTGTGCTCTCTTCTCATAGATCTTCTACCTTAAAACCTTGGCTTTCCATTAGCTGATACTTGCTAATCAATGGACTGTCTCTTTGAACATAATTAATTCTGAAGGGATATTACTTCCTCACTCTCGGTTTACCTTGGAAGAATACTTCGTCATTAAATGCTTGTTCCTCTTTGACCACATTGAGGTTTTGAACTCTAATTCATTGCTTTGCTGTCATGACTTGCTTCCTAAAACTTTTATAAGAGTTAAACTTCTCTTTGCTTGTCTTGGCATGGCTTAAAATTTGGTTGCTGTAACCTCTCAACCTAATATGACAATTCTCCTCCCTCGACCTAGACGCCTCTTCTTTGGATAATACCTTGGTGCTGTCCTTCTCACCTTGGGGCTAGTCTGTGAACTACCTCCTACAACTCTTTCAAAAACTCCTTAAAGGAGTGCTTTAATAAAAGTGTGACTGTCCCTTTACAAATCCTTCACCTAACTCCTCTTGGGTTTTGCGCAAGGTAGTTAATGTTTCCTCCTTGGCACTTGGTCATGATTAAGCCCTCCCCTCTTTTTCCCCTCTACCAAAATTGTGGCACAGGGATCCTACATTCCTCTTCCCCCTCTTCACTATGATGGGTTCTTCATTCGGGCTCCCATCCGTGCAGTTGACCACGAGCTCTCTCTTCTTCATCTAGTAAGTGATGTTGTAATGTATATTTCCCACCCAATTTGATTTTGCTACCCAATTTGATTCTTGCATCAAAGAAGGATTTAAAGCTATACCTAGAGGTTGATGGACATCAACTCTCTTACCATGCCTCTTGTATTCTCTGATGAATACTCTTGCCTCGTTCATGCAATACCCAATTTGATTTTGCTACCCGATTTGATTCTTGCATCAAAGAAGGATTTAAAGCTATACCTAGAGGTTGATGGACATCATCTCTCTTACCATGCCTCTTGTATTCTCTGATGAATACTCTTGCCTTGTTCATGCAATACCCATGGCTGGTGAATGATTCTCGCACTATCAATTACTTGCTCTTGAAGGTGGCATGGGCTATTGGTATCCCCTTCCCCAACTGAATTCTCCTTGTTGGATGGTCTCCCTTTCCTGGCTGTGTGACTCTACCCATGATACACATTCTGTACCTATCAATACTTTGGAAGAAGGCCTATTGTGGTTAGCCCCTAATGGCGATTCCACTTTCTTTGAATGTTTTATTTTCTACAATAAATTCAAGGCTCCTAGATTTTGGCTCTACTTGTGCTACATGCTGGCTCTTTGTACATGGTCTTGTTAGCATTTTGGAGCTACAGTAATTTCTTGGCCACTGGTTTACAACAGAAAGTGATGTTGAATGATGCTATGGCTACCTACCTCTTCATGCATTCTACCTTTATATAAGGCGATGGATTTTTCATCCCTCACTTAGCCTTGGGTTTTTCTTGCCGTGTTGTTCAAGTTAGAGAGAGTGAGTTGGAAAAGAAGAGAGTAGTGTTGTGGTGCCGTCTATTGGTCTCTGATAATTGTGGCTTCAAATGCAAATTGTTGAAGTTGATTCCTCTTCACAAGACACTCATTCTTTTCAATTGTGGTTGTACTTTGGAAATTCTTGAATTCTTTGTACCAAAGGAATTAACTATGCTCAAATAAAGGAGTTAACTTGGTTAAATTGTATCATAGCTTAGATCTTTTTCTCATAAATCTAGTAAGCAATGAGAAGGTGTTGCTCTTGAAACACTGTTACTTAATTTGGCATAGATTTCCTATAAATTTATTAAGGTGGTTTTGGCACGGGTGGCTTACACCTAAATGGATGAGCTTGATTTATGATGAGAGGAATACACACCAGAGTAAGTGAAGGCATATGATTTTCTTAAAAGGAAGCTGGGATGTGCTTGGAAATTACTTCAGCGAGGAAAGGAATTTGCTTTGCTTGAAATTTTGGGTTTCAACTAGGCTTAAAAGTGACATGGTTGTTTCCCTCTCATGGACTAAGTATTCATACTAGTCCTATTCTGATCTTAACCCGTAGAAAAGGAAGGTTATGGATGGATGTGATTATGTTTTTAAAAAAAGGATATGGGGAAAAGGTGGTGTTGGCCTAGAAGTTGCCTTACTAGGCAACTGTAGATTATCTAAGGTCACTTCTAAATTTTTCGTGTAATAGGCTATATGAGATCTTGGAATAATGATGGGTGTTGGACCGATGTGTCCTTAGAATGGCTTTGTTTATGATTTCCCTGAGAGAGTATAAGTGAAAGAAGAAAATGTCTCTAGGTGGTGCCCCCTTCTCATTTGTGGAAGCTTTAGGTTGATCTCCCTTACATGACTTTTGTTGATTTCCTGACATATCCCCTATTTAATGGTTATTTTCCTATTCTTGGCATAATGCATGGCTTGTAGGAAGTTTGGTTTGGATTTTTGGATAACTTTGAGGCTATTGTTCTTTTTGATGGTCTTTGAATAATCATTGGATGGATGGACATCTTGTGATAGTTGTGGATTGGGTTTTCAGTTTAGCCTTGGTGGCATCCTTTCACTTATCTCTAAGCTAAACCTCACTTTGCTTGACTATGGAGACACTCCATAAAAAGGTTTGGCATGGATTAGTATGCACTAAACTGGTTATAGTAATCTTAAACTAGATTTGACTTTCTTGCCATGGCTTGAATGGCTGGAATCAAATGGCCTTAAATTCTATTGCCTATGAATAAACGAAGGGAATTAGTTTTGATGAAGAAAATTAGCTTAGTTTTAAATGAATTTGGCTGGGTTCCTTAACCTCTTTGATTAGATCGGGATGCCTTCTCACTAGTATGCTAGTACTGAGTGTATAATATTTAAGTAAACCCGTAGTTGTGTGCCTTTTTATGACCCTTTGATGGCACTTGACTTCTATATTTGCTGGATTCTTGCTCTCGTAGTGCTTGGTTATGAATTTTGATATGGATTTCAAAGATTTGGCACGTTGACACATGTGCTTGACCTAGTTTCTTAAAAAAGGAACCCTTGTGGGCTTCTTGGGAACCCCAAATGTTTGGTGGTTGTACTTGGTTTCCTTTTTATTCTGGATTGTGGCAATACCTTAAACATATGGCCTCTAATTAATTCCAAGGAGCGTGCTTGACTTAAAACGTTATAATCGGAGAATTTACCTCTCATAGATTATGCATATACATGTTTGAAATTTGTTGTCATTGTTTGCTGTGAATTATGGCAAAACTTTGAAACTGACAATACTTTTTATTGTTAATTAAGAAGAATCATACAAGATTCTCTCTCTCCCTCTCTCTCTCTCTCTCTCTCTCACACACACACACACACACACACACACACACACACACACACACACACACACACACACACACACACACACACACGCAAGCACACAACAATGTCTTGTATAGATTCTTGGAGAAGGGCGATCCAAGAAGTCTCTCTCTCTCTCTCTCTCTCACTCTCTCTCTCTCTCTCTCTCATACAACACACACACGTCTAGGCTAGACACATCGAATGCTTGAAACAGGGCACTAACAATCGAAGAAGAAGAAGAAGCTTTGCATCTCAAGGATGCAGAGCAAAGGCAGTCTAGTCCTACACCCACCCACAAGGTAGACCTTAGCCTTTGTTCTGGTGGAATGGAAGAGAAGGTGAAGGTAATGAGGAAGTTCTTGTTGAGACGGTCGATTGCATGGATCTCTGCATGGTGCAAGTGCTCTCTCTCTCTCTCTCTCTCTCTCTCTCTCTCTCTCATACATCTTCCAACGTTGCAAACCTATGGCTTCATCTTCTTGCTTCAAATTTGCTAGGGAAGGATCGACGGCACATGGTGTGGGCAACATGAAGTTGCGAGTAGGGGGCGGAGAAAGGGAAGTAGGGGGTCCTGAAGTGGCAAACAGGGACCAAAGAAGCATAAGGGGACACCACATCAAGATTCTTTTTGAATCTTCGGAGTATTATATTTTCTTTAAAGAAGAAAAGTCTATGTGGCGCTAGTATATGTGTATATGTGTGTGTGTGTGTGTGTGTGTGTGTGTGTGTGTGTGTGTGTGTGTGTATATATATATATATATATATATATATATATATATATATATATTGTGTTACGAATACTTGTACTGCGGGTACTGGATGTCTGGAGAGGTGACCCCTAGGGCCTCCTATATAAGTGCAAAAGTATGAGGAGTGTCAAATTGAGTCCCACAACTTTATAAAATGATGCTAAAATGTCACTTATAAATAAGTTGATGAACTACTAACAAGAGGTGTCTCGTATACAATTATTGCCTAGGCTTGATACTAATGGTGTTGTATGGGAACACTCTTCAATGCTTCCACCTAGTAGACATTGGTTGTGCTCATGTGCAACCCAAAGATATGCAGCTACTCTAAAATGCCTGGATATGCACGTCCTGCCTACAAGCTCACAAGGGTGCCATAACACTTCCTAGGTTGTCCTAAACCCTAGAACTAGGAGTTATAGCTTGTCCACATGCACATAGGATTAGATGTGCACATGACATCCCTCCCTTTTTATGATGAGTTATTGGTATCGAGTTGCATGGCTTCCTTGAAGTCTACCAACAACTCAAGGTAATCTGTGAAGAAGTCTTCGTCCACCCACACCGCTTCCTAGGTTCCAGGATCCTTGAACTTTCAAAAGTACTGCGTGCTTGTTTCTTTGTACCATGACGAAAACAATGCAACAAAATCTACTCCAGCTCCATATGGGACTTCAAGTTCGTCTACTATCTCGGGCTCGTCCTCTTTCAAAATGATCTTTAGGGAATCTCCCTAGAACAACTTCAACCATGAAACATAGAAAACATTGTGCATTGACCATGAGTTAGGTAACTACAATTTCATGGACACATTATTTATCTTTTTAATGACTAGAAATGGACCATACATTCGAAAAGAAAACTTTAGAATTAGCTTGAATTAGCGACAGATAATGCTCCCAATGAGACTATTGATCATGCACATATGACTTTAAGACATCGAAGGCTAGTTGATTATAGATCTCAATTTGACCATCTGACTGTGGATGAAATGCAGATAAAAATTCAAGTTAGTGTCAAAATTTTCAAAGAGTGCTTACAAAAAATGTGATGTAAACTTGATATCTCTATCTGATACTATTGACTTTGACAAACTGCAAAGGAAATATCAATGCTTGATCATGCTGATGCTTGTGACGTGAATGTGTCTTGCCAAGAAATAGAATGCACAATTTATTGACATGATATACAATGGTGAAACATTGTGTATTCCTTGAATGCAAATTGTCTACCTTTCCTAAAGAGATCTTAATGCTTTTGTACTCACTCATGAGTGAATAATGTGCATCGTGCAATATGACTTTTTTGTGAGAAAGTAACACACAAAGATGACGACGAAAATACAAGAGATTGTCACAAACAAGAGACTCGAAAAATACATAATGACATTTCCTGTGAACAATAGAATGGATACTGTGGACCTCAAGTCGAGAGCTCGGCTTGTCCTCTGCAACTCATTGTATCTGCAACTAAGTTAGCTTTGCTAAGAACATAATAAATCAAACCACCAAATTGCTCACAAGACTGGAACCATTTAGCTTAACGATCACTCCAAGATGTACTTGGTATAGTCTGGAGCCACTTGAGAGCTTGATGATCCTTATGAACCATTTAATCTCTATCATGCAAAAAATGTTTATCATGCTTTAGAGAGGTTCCTTATTATGCAACGATCTATTCTTTTTTTGAAATGTATGATGGAGCAATCACTCATCAAAAACTCTGCATGCGCTCAAGAGATTATTACTTCGTTAGCGTAGTGGGCATTTCCTAGAGTCCTTGGCCCGTCAGCCCGCGTGGCTCCAGCGCAGCGCTCATAAACTCTAAAAAAAACGCCTGTGCGTCTTGCTCAAAAGCTAAAAAAAAAAATAGCGCCGTCAAAAGCCCAACAAGCTCTAAAAAAAAAACAACACCATCAAACGCCTGTCATTACCACAGAAAAGCATACAAATAACAAGCAGAATTTCTAGACTCCGCCTATTGCATCGCTAGAGCCACTGTGTAAAGCTACCTCATGCTGCCCTGTGCTGCCTCTTGTTGAACTGCACCACCAACGCCCACTGTTGTGCCGGATTGTGCTAAAACTGCAAAACTACGCCGTCATAAGCTACCACAACATGCCAGTGCTCATAAGCTCAAAGTAAAAACTACGCCGTCAGAAGTTACCAAGTGAATAAAATAAAAACAGCATTCTGCGTTGCTCTCACGAGCAATTCGATCTTCTCCACAAGCAGTTCGCACGAAGTAAGCAGCTCTCACGAGAAATTCGATCTTCTGCACAAGCAGTTCGCACGAAGTAAGCAGTTCGATCTTCTCCACAAGCAGTCCGTAGGTTCCAGAAGAAGTAAGCAGTTCGTAGGAGCAATTCGATCTTCTCACAAGCAGCTTGTAGGTTCTAGAAGTAATCAGGTTTGAGATTTGTCTACAGGTTTGTCTCTGGCCACTGTATGAGAGAGAGAGAGAGAGAGAGAGAGAGAGAGAGAGAGAGAGAGAAGGCTATGAAGCTAGTAGCATCTTTTGACGCTCCTCCTTTCAACCAAAGCCATCATCGCAGCACGTTAAAATTGCCGCACACACAGTAGCATCTTTTGACGCTCCTCCTTTCAACCAAAGCCTTCATTGCAGCACGTTAAAATTTCCGCACACACATACTCACAGGAGTAATTGCTACACGAGACTGTGACTTCTATGTAGCTAGTACTGCAGGAAGCAAACAAGCATTGCTGCATGTGGGTCTAGAAATTACCCTTCTCTTTCCATGCTTTTCTTATGTGCTCCAAAATAGGCGCGTTTACCCTACGCTTAAGCAACTTATTAGGAGGTTAATTGGCAGCTCCTACTCACATATGAAGTCATATAAGAGAAAGCAATGGAGACAAAAGTTAGAAGTACTTGTTCGCGCAGAGCTTTAACGGAACCATCGGACCCTTCTGTCTTTCACTCATTCTCTGATCTATGGTGTTGGGAGTGGCAACACCCATCTATGGTGTTGGAAGTGGCAACGCCCAGCTAGCTGTTGTACTGACACCTTATGCCTATTCACATGAAAGAAAAGAGCCATGAAGAAAAGCCTGCCTCGTCGACATGGCGAGACCATTCTTCAATATCATAGATTCTGTAGGCCAAGCTTCTCCGTATTCATTCCAGCAGTAGAAGGTCGGCACTGTCATTGTTTGCCTCATCGGCATATTGGAATCGACCTTGTTTTGCAGTAAAGCCTCTGCTCTTCCCCGCATAGCAATCATAGCATCTTTGTGTGTAACAAGACCCAGTGGCTAGTTGAACAGTATGTCCAGCTTCAACTACCTTACTCACCTTGTTTCTGCAGGTGCAACTAGTTATGGTCTAACTCTACCATGTTTCATAGCAAACAGATCAAGAGAACCTTGGACACATCTCCTCTATTGTCCTGTAGATCTTCATTACTTACTAGTGCATCTTGCTTGGATATCTTATTTGATGTTTTGAGACCATGTCCACCTTGTGAAACGTCTAGGAGGGGAGAGTTCTTATGCACGAGTAGGGGGTCTCACTGGAAGGAATGGCAGTAGTGTTCACGATAATAACCAGGCCTTCTCGCTCGTAGAAAAAAAGCCTACCTCGTCAACATGGCGAGAGCATTCTTCAATATCATAGATTCTATAGGCCAAGCTCCTCCCTATTCATTCCAGTAGTAGAAGGTCGACAATGTCACTGTTTGCCTCAGAAAATCAAATGCGAGACATCGCACTTTAATGAAGAAGAAGGCTAGATTTCTACCATGCTCACAATCATGGATTGATATTCGTCAATATAGTCTACCGATGGAGTTCAGACGTTGCAATGATATTCAGACCTTTAAGCATATGGATATTTAGACATTGTCCCACTTTGCACTATACATCTCTCGAAAATTCAATGCTCCAGGGTTTGTGGCGACGATGCAGGGTGTGGTACTAGCGTTAATGCAACACGATCTAATACATACTATCGGTACGCATAGTTGGAGGACCTTAAGGGCCATTGAGTACACAGATGGCGTTAGCAGACCAGGGCTAGTCACAACGCACAACACTACTAGCAAATCCCTCTTATCAGCTCTAATTGTTTGCTTGGTGATTACTTGCTTCACAATGCTGCCAATTGTCTTGTAGATCTTCATTACTTGCTATTGCATCTTGCTTGGATAACTTATTTGATGTTTTGAGACCATGTCCACCTTGTGCAGCGTCTAGGAGGGGAGAGGTATTATGCACGAGTAGGGGGTGTCCATGCTGAGGATAAAGGGGTCTCACTGGAAGGAATGGCAGTAGTGTTCACGATAATAACTAGGCCTTCTCGCTCGTAGAAAAAAAGCCTACCTTCTCGACATGGCGAGAGCATTCTTCAATATCATAGATTCTGTAGGCCATGCTCCTCCTTATTCATTCCAACAGTAGAAGGTCGACAATGTCACTGTTTGCCTCGTCGCCATATTCGAATTGACCTTCATCTGCAGTAAAGCCTCTGCACCTTCCCGACGTAGCAATCATAGCAGCTTTGTGTGTATGTCCACCTTCAACTACCTTACTCAACTCATTTCTGTAGACGCAACTACTTATGGCCTAACTTTACCGTGTTTCACTGCAAACAGATCAAGAGAAACTTGGACACATCTCCTCTACATTTGCAACAGCGACATATTCCAACGTGTGGTGAGTAAGAAGTGCCACATTTTAATCTTGAACGCTGAGGACACAGTAAAAAGGAACACACTGAAAATTGCATGCTACCGTGGAAATGGCACGTTCCCTTGTATTATAAAAATTAGGGAGGACTGTGCAGACTCCCCCGTGCAGGGACACTAGCACGTTTTTTTTTTTTTCTATAACATAAGAGGTAAAGAACACATACAAATAATGAGATTACTCTTAGAACCTTCAACATTGTGCTATTACTTTTCTAACACTTTGTACTTATTCTTTGCAAGGGACATTCAGGAAATCAGCTATCGCTTGCCTCTTCTCAGTTCGAAACCCCACAACAACACAATCCAACATCAGGTACATGGTTGTTTCAACCGCTTGAATTGTTCGTTGCTTAGCCATGACTAGTAAGTAAACATCACAAGATTCTCATCGCATTTGAATCATTAAGATTGAGTCCGACTTAAGCCTTCAATGGACCATCACCAAAAGCATAGGATACACCTCAGCAGATCGAAAGTGAGACATCTTACTTCAATCAAGAACAAGGCTAGATTTCTATCATACTCACAATCATGGATTGATATCGTCAATTTAGTACATCGATGGAGTTCAGAGGTTGCAACGATATTCAGACCTTTAAGCATATGCTTTGTTTGTGGTGTAGTTTTCATCCAAAGAAGTGCCTCTTTTTACTGTACTCGAGCTCCAGACGAGACATCTATTGCAATGTGTGCTAGCAGTCTATTGGTATCCAGCTTAGAGGCTACACAAATAAAAACACAATGGGTGCAATGCTCCACTTGTGAGAACTCAAGTGCACGTCGCAGATATTGTGTGTCCTTACTTCCAGACTACACAAGAAGAATATTGAACAGAAATCAGCTTCACATGCAGCTATTGAGCGTCATTGACATATCTGTCAATGCCATCTCAACAATGACAACAATTGCACGAGGTACACTAGACAAACGTTCAATATTAGATAACCCTCTGCTATCATGGAGTAAAGAGCATAGAACAACCTTCACAGAGCAAGATCTAGCTACGTCACAAGTGGCAAACATACTTGCACTCAATCTTGAGAACAACTTCGTACTATAGAAGTACATGTCGATGGTTGAATGACCGAATAAGAAGCTTGGCCTTTGCATACTAAGTCAAGATAGTGTGAGCAAGATCATTCAACAACAACAAGACAATGCACCGTTTGCATTGATGACACAACTTGACACAAGTTTGATGTTTGGTATCATTGAAAACATCGTTGAACCAGCCAGTAGAAGAGCATTCACCGCTAGTGATACTTAAGAATTTGCTTCTTTGCAGCTCCGTGGCCGTCAACAATTGCTTGAGAGAACAGTTACTTTCAAGCCCAACAGCATGCCTGCCGCATCAAGCTTCGAGAACGACATCACAATAGAGACAATAGCGTTTCCATTCATGTTCCCTTTTGGGAAAGGCCAATATGATGGTAAAATCAACTTTAGTATATATGTAAAGATATGTGCATCGACTCTGTTCTCCGTTTACATCCTGTACAAGCCATACCTGCTCATAATGTACCAACTAAAGCAGGCACTTATGTTGGCCAACAATACACACGTGAGCTTGTTGCAAAGGGACATTGACAACTACAAGAGGGCCAATCGTACAGCAACTGACGAAGATGCTGTGAGACATGTGCTTCAGTACAACACCCCTTCCAGCATGCCAGGTTCCTGCTCGTGGCACCACAAGAACCTAAAGGACTTGATAGCAATGGTGCACGAATAGGGAATGCCTAATTTCTTCTTGACTTTCACTGCCAATGAGGTCACAAACACAAGATGGCATGAGATTGACGCGATCGAGCTAATTGCACGTCAGTTGAACGCCTTCTTCACTTGGACAGACTGTCCAATCGGATGCGCCCTCACCTTCCACTCTAAGTTCCAAAAGCTTATGTCCAAATATATACTTGTGAAAGGTGTGTTGGGTCGTTTGCAACACCACTTGGTTAGATATGAGGTCCAAAATAGAGGATCATTGCATGCTCATGTCATATTGTGGATGCATGAAGAAGACAAAGAGCAACTATCTACTGAAATAGCTGCATACATCTCGACAGAAACTAGCTCTGTAGTTTTGCCAAAAGTAAGCCGGCTCTGTCTCTCTCTCTCTCACAGCAGCTTTCACTTCTATGTTCTTTTTACTAATGTATACTCTTTTTCAATGCTTCGATGCTTCTACCACTTCCGATTATGGAGGCTGACGAAGCACTCAGTTGATAATATACATGTTATATTTACAATGTGGACCTATTTAAAAGCCTCTCACTCCACTCTCATGCACAAATTAAACTATACATTTTAGATTATCAATAATCCTCTTCAATTAAATCGCCTAATATAATACACATTTTCAAAAGTGACCATTTGGTGATGTTATCCTAAGGTTGCCATTTGAGAGCCTTTTGGGATGCAATCATTGTGAAGGGGCCTTACGTGGTCAATTCGCTAGAGAGTGCTAGTTAGGAGAGAGTTGTTTTGGGGGCAACGAGAAGTTGAAAAGGGTCTCTCTCTCTCTCTCTCTCTCTCTCTCTCTGTGCAAGAAGAGACGAGCAAGGGAAGCTTCCGTTGAAGGCAATAGGAAACTAAAGTGATAAGCAGCGATGGCAATGGCCGGTCGGCGAAGGCAGCTTGTGATGCCGCGGAATTCTCCAACTTATGGGTTTTACAAATGTAATGCCATTGCGCACTGCCAATTTTGAACAAATGGTTAAAATGCAGAATCTGGAGATGATGCCAGCCAGATGCTGTCGAACACTCTCTCTGTGGGAACCAATGGGTCTCTCTCTCTCTCTCTCTCTCTCTCTCTCTCTGTGTGTGTGCGCAAGAAGAGACAAGAGCAAGGGAAGCTTTCGTTGAAGGCAATAGGAAACTAGAGTGATAAGCAGCGATGGCAATGGCCGGTGGGCGAAGGCAGCTTGTGATGCCGTGGAATTCTCCGACTTCTGGGTTCTACAAATGTAGTGCCAGTGTGCGCACTGCCAATTTTGAACAAATGGTTAAAATGCAGAATCTGGAGATGATGCCAGCCAGGTGGCGGCAAGGGAAACAGAAAGAAGATGCTGTTGAACACTCTCTGTGTGGAAACCAATGGGTCTCTCTCTCTCTCTCTCTCTCTCTCTCTCTCTCTCTCTGCGCTAAGCAAAGAGAGCTCATGTGGTGTCTGCATGAGCTGGTAGGAGGCACACATGGGCGACAGGAGGAAGGTGGAGGGGGTAGGCAGGCTCGTCGGTCTCGATTGGAGATGTGCAGTGCACTGGCTAGGCAACATATCCCACGTCCCTTCGAGCCTTGCAAGGTCTCTCTCTCTCCCTCTCTCCCCCCGCGCTAATAATGCTCTAGAGCGGGACGCCACCATGAGGAGAGAGCCGTCACCTCATCCCCACATGTCTTCCGAACTCGAAGGTCGAAGCCTGCGAAGAAGGCAGCAAAAAGAGTCTAGCAGATCCCATCAGTAAAACAACCATTTCCCCTTCCTCCCGAAAAGGGTTGCCGCAGAGTCTTCCACATCTGCCACATGGAGTAGTCCCTACCCCAACTTGAAGGAGATTGGCCACTCTCCAACACCAGAAACAGCCCAAATCATCATTCCACACGGACGCATGCACCCACTGTCGCAAACAAAGCATCCCTGTCATGGACAGAAGCCCTTCCCCCACTGGCCCTGCATTCCTCCCATGACCTCGATCCTGGCCTTGGTGGGGTGGGCAACAAGAAAGCCGCCTTTGAGATTGACGTTACCAGCTCTTCTTGAGGCCCGCTCCCCACCAAACGTCCACCTGTCCAGGTGGAAAACCTTGCACAGGGGGCGGTTTTCTTCTCTGACGACAAGAGGTTTGCAAAAACAATGATTGTGGCAGCAGCAGGGCAGGCAAAGGGGGCTTGCGAATCCTAAAACAGCAGCAGGGCAGAGAAAGAGAATAGAGATACAGACACCTTCATTTGTGTTGTGCACAACTGTTTGGCCCTACATGCTTATCGAAGAAACACCTCAAGACATGATCAGAAAGAAGCCTATCTAGTTCAAGACACAAAAGTTGACACTTGATTGAATACATCTATTCGTATGGTTAAAAGAACACTTGATTTCTTTTCGAGTGATGAGACACATTACGCTAAAAAGGCAGTGTTGGCATACAAACACAAAGATGATTGCAAAGGAACATTTCTCCAATATCCTGCTGTGCTCTTAGCATGCCAGAATGAGTCTTGCGCTCACAATTTTCAAGTGCCTAGCCCATAGAACAATGAGCTTGCTTGCTTACGTTCCAAAGCTGAACAAGAATGAAAGTGGCAATCTAGAAAAACTGTTTTTCAGAATATTTCAGTTAGCTAGATATAGCTTGCCCATTGACACAAGATACTATTCCTTTATTTTTTTGGGGTGGCAGTATCCGACAATGCTGATGAAGGTCTTCCATGTTCAGGAGAGAACAAACATTGTATCTGCTAAATTTCTGCCAGTGTGCGTGCTTCTAGTAGGATGGAGCTGTAGGGTTGAATGTGATAGGTTCTGAGTGGGACATAGAAACAGGATACGGAATGTCAAAACACACATAAAAAACCACAAGTGCCTAAAGAGATCTGAATACAATTGACCTTGTTTCTCCTTCTGCAAAGTTGAGAAAAAGTCCATGTTCTTGGAAATATTGAGGAAACGGAAGGCTTGTATCTGCAATTCGGTGCCTGAAAGAATAACATTGACAGCACCTAATGTGATCCTTGCATGTTCTGTTGTGGAGATCACAAATGCTTTAGAAGAATATAGGAAAAACAAAGATTGAACAATTATGCAAGCATCTCATCATTTGGGGCAGTTTACCACGAAGTTGGATTGAATAGTTTCTTTTCCACAGTTAAGTTGCTGAGCTGAAACTGCTCAAACACCGGTCAAATAGACAGGAAGAGGAGAAAGTGGCATACCAGCTCATGCCTGTAGGAGGTTCAGGAAGAGAGGCAATGACTGAAACATTTCCTGAGTTGAAGCCTATGTAGATGTCTCCTAGTGCAATTTGGCATTCTGTACTGGCCTTGTCAGAGATGAGGCTTACGGCAATGAAGGAGCTGTGTGAAATAGTCAATATAACAATCAAAATCGGGAATCAACGACCTCGAAGCAAACAAAAGCAAGGAGACTACCTGTCCAGATTTTCCCAGTCAGGTTCATTGATTTGGACACCATGCCATTGGATGTTTTCGAGCCTAACAAAATCCTTGCGCTGCATGCCAGCCAACATCCTAGATTATGTAAGAGGCATCTAGACATGTGAAACAGCTTCTGCCAGAGCTTAAAGCGAATGGAGTGTTTTACGTCTGTTTTCTAAGTGATAAACAACAAGCATATCCATCATATTTAACAAGCATACCAGAGCATATGACAAGAAGCAACAACTAAAGCCTGCAAGCACTGGCACAGAGATGGATATGCAAGTTATTATGAACAACAAAGGGAGTGCATAATCCCATCCAGGCTGTCTATATATGCTTTCATATGACAATAGATTGGAATGATCTGAGTTTATCAATTATCAGAAGGGCCAGAAAAAAGACCAAATCAAGATTGGAACACATTTGCCTGAAAAATAAATAAGTTTATAGGGTGTCTAAACCTCATTCTTCCCATCTGCCAATGACGTGTCATCCCCTCTTTCCCCCTTTTGAAATAAATCAAATATTTTGTCCTGTTTTATTTCAAGGTGTTGACAATAATCCTTCGGATTCCCTGCAGGAAATATGGTACAAACAGTCGCCTGCCTGAAGACTAGTATGTGCCTCAGCTTTGATGCACCCTCTCACAACATGGGTGTGCCCAAACAGCTACAGGGGTGTCGGTAGCATACTTTAGTACACAAGACCCATCGTGTGTAAAATGCAATATCTGCAGCAGTAGCCTAATATTAGAGATGTATGTCTGGTCCTGGTGAAGCCAACAGAATGCTCTCCAAAAAGATACCGACTCTTTTCGTGTTGTTACCGCCTATAAGCAATGTGTGGGGGGTTCTCATTAAGTATAACATTCAATGGTGACGAGTTTTAGGGTTAGGGTTTTTGGGTCATAGTTGCAACTGTTCATTTCGTTCGTTTGGCCAATCACGGACTCTCTCTCCCTAGAAAGGTGGTCCATGCCAATCTCTTCAGACGTGGAAGGCACCCTTTGAGATTGTCGAGGATGGCAAGAAGGTTCTCCCTATCTTGTGCACCAAGGACAAGATCTCGTCACCTCTTGCCAAGGTTAAGGAGGCTTTATAGAAGTCTCAAGAACGGTATAAGAGAGCAGCAGACAAGCATCGATGTGACTTGCCATTAAAGAAAGATGACTGGGTACTCCTTAGGTTTCAAAAGGCAACTTAGAGAGAAGAAGAGTAAGAAGAAGCTTTTCCCAAAGCTAAGTATGTGATATTGTGGCCCTTTCTAAATTTTAAAGAAGATCAACAATATATACTTTGACTGAAAAAGTTGCTAGATACTTGGAGGGATTCACAATGCTTTTCATGCGAGTCTGCTACAACCTTTCAAAGGTGAGGCGCCTGAGGATAGGGAGCAATAGGTGCAACTAAAGGTAGAAGAAACCGAGGAGATTCTTATACCTGAGCAGGCCCAAACGCACAAGAAAAGAATGAAGGGAAAACTCGTCCAGAAATACTTGGTCAAGTTCAAGAACTACCCTGTTCTTGATGCGACGTGGATGAATTGCAGATACTCCTTAGATACTAGAGCATTACCTTGAGGCTTTTGGTTTAAATACGACTATTCCAAAAGTGCACATCGATTCAATGAATTGAATCTAGTGGAGTGCGTGCTGCACAAGAGAGGAGCCACTTGACTTCTTTGTCACAAATTGCCCCAAATTGAAATTTGTCTTTGACATTCTGGGGGTGCTGATGTGCTAAGAGTGCTACGCATAGTGAATGCTATGATATTTGATGTTATAATTGGAATTCCTTAAAACTGATTGCTTGATATACAATGCAAATGTGTGTTTGTTTGAGTATGTAAGGTGAAATATGAATGATTACAATTTCGTGTCTTAAGATCTCGACAAATGATGATGTGAATATGATTGTTGATTGTTCAGTGACTAGTATTCTTTGTGCTAGTGCATGGTTTGAGTAGTCAAATGCATGTATGCATGGAGTCGGTGTCTATTGAGCTGGTTTATTGTTTACTATTTGTGTTGCACGCGTAATCAAGGGCAATTACTCCTCTTAAGGCAGGTCGTCACAGGAGAGGGGACCTAGTCCATGGCACTGTCGGAATCAGTGTGGGTGGGACGTAGTGTGAACCCGGCTAGTGTGGTTGGTCGCTTATAAAAGGAGGACATGGTCTTGTTTGTGGATGACAACATTCACTCGCACAGATCCAATGATCAGCCTGTAAAACAAGCTAGGCGTACACAAGGTCACCTTGAGGAAGTGAGGCCGACGGGTATGGGATGCTTGGAGCAGAATTTGGCAGTCTGCGTAATCCGCCGCTTTTTCCGCCCCAAATTACAAGATTGGTGAGGTTTATCTCACATGTTGACTTTTGGGCGCCATAGAAAACAGTTGACTTTGAGCTTTCAAAAGACTTAATGGGACATGCCAAACAAGGTTCTCCTATGCATGCCGACTCATTGACTTCTCCTACAGACACGCCAGTGTCCACCTCAAGAGGGCAAGAGTCTTCGACTGAAGAGAGAGAACCAAGGGAGCCAGATGAAAGTTCATCACAAGATTCCGGAGAAGTTAGGGAATCAGATGATAGTGCATTCGAGGGTTCCGACAAACCAAGGAAACCAGATACAAGTTCATCGGAGGATTCCAAAAAAGAAAGAGGATCACATGATAGTGCATCCGAGGGTTCCGATGAAGCAAGGGAATCAGCTAATAGTTCATCATAGAATTCCAAAGATTCACATTGAGCTGCTAGTGGACAAGGGAGGCAACGGGGCTACCGATAGGTCACAGGGCACATGAAAAGAACAAAAAGGTAAGCTAGGTCCACCGGATAATTTGGTGTTGGCTACCGATAGGTCACAGGGCACATGAAAAGAACAAAAAGGTAAGCTAGGTCCACCGGATAATTTGGTGTTGGGTACTTTTTGGCCCTCGATGTAAAGTGGATGGAGGAAAACATCACAAATTCTCTTCAGAGAGAGCTGTACCTTGAAGCTTTTGGATTATTAGCAGTGTCTATGCCAAAAGTTACCGATCATCAGGTTGAATCTGGTGCGGTGCCGACTGCACAAGGGAAGCCACTCCACTCCTTTGTCACAAATTGCCTAGAATCTGGATGTGATGGCTAAGTGAATGAGAACTGGATGAGATTCTAGTGCATCAAGATGTTTATCTCGATGAGATGACTGGATACTCTGGTGAGCACATCAAGAGTTCCGGAAGGATGAGATGGGTGCATAGTGATCTAGGTGCATCAAGAGTTTTGGACGGAATGAGATGGCTAGATTGAATAATTAAAACACGGTGCTCAGTGTGAACTAAGTGTGTGATTTTGTGCACTGCATGCTATGTGGATGTACTGTCTTGTGGGGATGGTCATGGGCATGGTTTGCTTGTTTGAAATGTGAAAAGAAAGGATATGAATCTGATAGTAACAAGATTTAGCAGATCAAGACATCCGTGAAAAGATTAGCGCGATCTGGATGTGATTGCTAAATAGGTCACAATGATCATGATTTGTATCTAAGACCCTCCTGTGATTGATCATTGAGTGATGTCTTTGTAGCAATGCTGGATTGGTGGAGTCTAGTGCATGGGTACATAGAAAGTTTCTGATTTTTAGCTGTTTTTGCAGGCATGATCAAGGGCGATTACAATTCTTGATCAAGGGGGGGGAAATGCCACAAAATGATGATGTGGCGTGCCCAACTGGAAGAGAAATGGTTGAGAGGACAAGAGGAACTAAACCCAGAAGACGGGCCGAGGAGCCTAGGGGGGGTTAGGGATTAGAAATCCTAACCCCTACCAACTTAAAGAACTTCTGAGCACTAGCAGAGATGCCTAACCCAAAAATATGACATGCTTGACATCTGAGACTAATTTTCATAAAACGCACTGATATGTTGATGTGGCAATTGTACGGACTTCCGTGATTTACGCTATAGTGATGACATGGCAAGTTGTATGGATTTTTGCGTTTTGCGCTATTGGATTTTTGGCCATTTTTTTTGCGTGGAGCTTTTGAGCAGATGCTTTTGGGGCTCTGCTTTTGAGCTACCCTTGTACGTTTATAAGTGCTCAGAGGGCAAGTCTTTCTGAGAGCATCTGGACGTAGTGTAACAGACTTGGACACTCCAAGTCAAGAATCAATCACAACAGCACCAAATAACCACTTCAAAACAATTCACAGATCACAATAGATTTGCACTGGCCCGGCGGAGTTCCGTGCCTAGAGATATTGGCCCCAAAGACTGGCGCCCCTTTCGGTATTTCTTTTTGTATTAATCAATTCAAAGTACAAGAGAGTGGGTCGGGATTCACTCTCAGACTCTGTGTCCAGATGTTCTGAGAAGTGAGGCCCTCACCACTAATTTAAAGGTTACAAGGGATGTCAAAAGCAGAGCCCCAAAAGCTTCAAATCAAAAGCAATTGCTCTCTCTCTCTCTCACAGAGAGTCAAAACTTGAAAGCAAAAGCATTCTCTCTAGAGACTCTTTCTCATTGCATAGAGAAAAAGCAAGATTCGCGTCGCTCATCACTAAAAAAAAAAAAAAAATCAAAAAAGAAGAAAAGAAAAAAAAGCCTCCGCGATTTCCGGAAACTAGGGTTTTTGGCAGAAATTAGGGTTTGCAGGAATTTTAGGGTTTTTGGCAGAAATTAGGTTTCTGCTGTCCGCCACGTCATCACTTTGTGACATATCCCCCTCTTGAAAGCATTGTAATCGACCGCGATTACGCTTGCAAAACCGACAAAAGCTATAAACTGTCTTAGCAGACACTGACTGTTAGTACCTACGTACTAGGAACACACATCTAGCACATGTACAAAATCGACAGTCACATCACACGACATCACCAAACATCACAGGACATCACATGACATTCAACATTCATTCGGATCTTAGACCATGATTTATCGGCAATGTAGCTAGCTATCACATCTAGGTCCGATCGGGCCCTCATCGATGTCCAATTGACTAACCCCTATTGCAACCATGTCTATTCGAGATCAAGTAGACCAAAATGCTGCAGTCATTTCGTCTATCCGTTCCTGCACTCACAAGAAGTCAAGAACAACTCAGTATCATAATCAGGAATTCCATTTCATAAAGTCATCCAGCAGAATACTGTCAGCTATCGGTATCCCTGAAGCTCAAAGAGACATCAGTGACTTTAGTATCAAAATCGAGGCATCTGTTGACAAGGGAGCGGAGTGACTTCCCTCTTGTGCATCCCACTGCACCAGATCTCCGGCCAAGCTGAATTCTGGGTTCCGTTTGGAGTAGACTATGCTAAACCAAAATATCGAGGTAAAGTTTCACAATCCGAGGAGTATCTGCTAGGTCCTCCTCCTCCATCCACTTCGCATCAAATGCAAGAAAGTTCTTGAACTTAACCAAGAACCGCCTTCGGACTTTACCTTTCTTCGTATCGTTATGTGCCAAAATTTGTTCAGGAACAAGGATCTCCTCGTTTTCTTCCACTTCGGGTTGCTCATCAGGCTCCCCATCATCAGGCACATCACCCTTAACAGGTTTCAAGAGACTCACATGCAATGCATTGTGAATCCTCCAAGTATCTGGCAGTTTCAATCGGAAGGAGACATAATTTATGTTGTCAGTGATCTGGAAAGGTTCGTAGTATCACATACTAAGCTTTGGAAAAAGCCTCTCCTTTCCCTTTTTCTTTCGTAGGCGTGCCTTCTCAAAAGTAAGAGCACCCAATCAACCTCCTTCAGTTTTAAGTCGCGACGATGGCGATCCGCTGCCTTTTTTGTCGTTCTTGAGACTTCTGCAAAGTCTCGCGAACCTCGGCAAAAGCCGTATCCAAATCTCGCGAATATTCATCCGCTTCAAATATCTAATCTTTCGTGCTCAGGAAGGATGGAACCTTCGCAACACTTTCAACAATCTCACATGGCGTCTTCCCTGTCGAAGAGTGTATCATGTTATTGTGGGCAAATTCCACCAAAGGTAAGTTCTATTCCCATTGAGTCTTCTGATCCGAGATACAAGACTTCAATAAATCTAAAATCACTGAATTGGCAATCTCAAATTGCCCGTCAGTCTGCAAGTGGAACGATGACGAGAACTGCAACTGCGTGCCAATGTTCTCCCAAATTGCCTTCCAAAACAAACTCATAAATCTGGGGTCTCTGTCGGAGACAATCCTCTCAGACGTGCCATGTAATCGGAAAATTATCGTGATCATTCTGTGTTCTTGGGAGATCAAAAATGAAATCCATTTCAATATTTTCCCTAGGGCGGGTGGGTATGGGTAAAGGCTGTAACAATTCTTGTGCCTTATGCCTGTCAAACTTGACCTTATGGCATACTACGCACAAACTCTTCCACATCCTTTTTGAGTCTCGGCCAAAAGAAGTATCTCTCTACCCCTTCATGATGGTAGCAATGCCGCGGTGACCCGTAAAAGGTGGACAGTGGTATCATAACCTTTTCCCGCAACGGCTATGTAACGCACAACATAGTCTTTCTCATCAAGTAGCCTTCTCGAAGGGAGTATCCAGCTACTGTCTCCCCATCCCGTATCCGTGTGAAAATATATGCAAAATCTGTATCTGTGGCATACTGATCGACCATATCCTCGAAGCTCCTATGATGTATCGCGGAAATAGCCAGAACCAATGGCTTCCGAGACAACGCATTTGTCACCACATTCTTCTATCCCTGCACATGGACAATCTGGAAGTGAAACTCTGACAAGATGTTCGCCCACCGCATCTGCTTTTCCGAAAGCTGCTTCTGTGGCAAGAAGTAGCGCAAACTCTGATGGTCTGTAAACACAGTAAAATCTGCTCCGAGTAGGTAATCCCGCAACTGAGTAAGAGCATGGATAACCACCAAAAGCTCTTTCTCATAAATCTGTGCTATCATCTCCGGCCTAGAGAACAATCGGCTCTCGTAAGCAATGACATGGTCTTCTTGCATCAAGACCGCACCCAGACTACGACCATAAGCATCACAAAATACTTCAAATGACTTCTGCAAGTCCGACAAAGTCAAATTTGGTTCTGTAGTCAATTTCTCTTTCAATGTCTGAAAGAAAGTCACCTCTGTGGATCCCCACGAGAAAGGGACACAGAGATCATATGCTTCAAAGATAAAAAAAAAGTATCTCTGAAGCATATTGGCCCCAAAGACTGGCGCCCCTTTCGGTATTTCTTTTTGTATTAATCAATTCAAAGTACAAGAGAGTGGGTCGGGATTCACTCTTAGACTTTGCGTCCAGATGGTCTGAGAAGTGAGGCCCTCACCACTAATTTAAAGGTTACAAGGGATTCCCAAAAGCAGAGCCCTAAAAGCTTCAAATCAAAAGCAACTGCTCACAGAGAGTAAAAACTTGAAAGCAAAAGCATTCTCTCTCTTTCTCATTGCATAGAGAAAAAGCAAGATTCGTGTCGCTCATCATTAAAAAAAAATTTTTTTTTAAAAAGAAAAAAAGAAAAAAAGAAAAAAAAGCCTCTGCGATTTCTGGAAATTAGGGTTTTTGGCAGAAATTAGGGTTTTTGCTGTCCGCCACGTCATCACTTTGTGACACGCAGAGTCTCGGATAGAGTTGGACCTTTGGCAGTTGTACTTTGAGAAGCGCAATAATATTGAAATAGCGAAAGGGGCGTCAATCTTTGGGGCCAATGTGTCTTGGTTCGGAACTCCGCCGTGCCATGTCGACTCTCCTTCTCTCTCTCTCCCTATATAAGTTCAATGATTATGCAGTTTCTGTTCGTGTGTTGCTATTGATTTCTCGCTTGGAGTGTCCAAGCTTGTAACCGTTGCCACCTCTATCGCCTCAGGCTTTTCCTCCTCCGACACCAGAAAGTGCAAGGGCTTCCTCTCGACAACCCACTCAGTCTTCTATTCCGATCGAGGCAGGAACATGGTTCAATCATCTGACTTCTACACAGTGCAACCGCCTTTGCCACCACCTCCCCCACCGCCACTTGGGTATAACGGTTGGAGCCTGTATGCATATCCCTATTATCCACATCCTAGATTGTCAACGCATTAGCCCGAGGACTTCAAGGATGGTGGATCCATAGTAAAACTTTACAGCTTTTCGGGAGTGAGAGATAGAAAGAAAGCCTTACACTTCCTACAATAGCTTCACTAAAGAGTCAAAGATCTCTCGAGCAGTCAATTTTCTCATAGACAATGCTATGCATTGGTGAAGTTCTATAGCTACCAAAACCACACGATCCAAGGACTAGGCAAGCTGTCACAAATGCGGGCACCACGTGCCAATAGAAAAGAACAGACTGAACAGACTTTTAGCACTTCAATAACAACTGAACTGAAAGAGAGAGACGACACGCGACACGGAGTGGCGGAATTCCACCCCAGAGAGTATTGGCCCCAAACCTTGGCGCCCCTTTCGGTATTTCTTTATATTGCATCATCAAAGTACAAGCCGGTACTCCAAACTCTGCACCTTCTCCAGGAAGCATGCCAGAGAATGAGCCCTAGCCTCATATTTAAAGGCCCTTGGCCTGAAAAGCAGTTATAGTAAAAAGCCTTTAAAACTCAAAAGCTTCTGGTCCAAAAAGTAGTTTACATGAAAAACTTTCAAACTCAAAAGCTTATGGTCCAAAAAGCAATGCCAAAAGCTGCCAACGTAATTTACGGAAATCCGTACAGCCTGCCATGTCATCATGTCAGCGCAATTTTCGGAATTTGTCTGCTGCCTTAGGGTTAGGGTTAGGGTTTCTGGCAGAAATTAGGGTTTGCAGGTTTTAGGGTTAGGGTTTCCAGAATTAGGGTTTCAGCAATTAGGGTTTCTGGCAGAAATTAGGGTTAGGGTTTTTCTGCACTCGGGCAACCACGTCATCACACTGTGACACTTCCTCTGTTGCTTGTTCTTCTTAGGGTTTAGGCCCCTCGGCCGAAAGCTCAGTTCTTTAGTAGGTCGACATGTCAGCAATTTGTCACACAAGCTGTAACAAACTGTTGACGTGTCAAAGCCCTAAAGAATGGAACCAACTTGCAGATACTGGCTGAGGGGCCTAAACCCTAAGAAGGACAAGTAACAGAAGAAGAAGTTCTACCAACTTATGGGGACCCCGTTTGATGGGGCCCCAAGTGACATAAAGGATTAAAATAAAGCAGGACCCGCACACACGCAAAAACTGATGACGTGGTAGATTTTCGAAAATTGCGATGGCATGATGACATGGCAGGCTGTATGGATTTCCGTGATTCACGCTGGCAGCTTTTTGGCTTTGCTTTTGACCAGATGCTTTTGAGTTTGAAGGCTTTTCGCTGTAAACTGCTTTTGGAGCCTAGGGCCTTTAAATATGAGGTTAGGGCTCATACTCTGGCATGCTTCCTGAAGAAGGTGTAAAGTCTGGAGTACCGGCTTGTACTGTGTTGCTGCAATATAAAGAAATACCAAAACGAGCACCAAGGTTTGGGGCCAATACTCTCTGGGGTGGAATTTCGCCACTCCGTATCGCGTGTCGTTTCTCTCTTTCAGTTCAGTGGTTATTGAAGTGCTAAAAGTTTGTTCAATCTGTTCTTTCTATTGGCACGTGGTGCTCGTCTTGTGACAGCGGTATCAGAGTCTGTTCTTTTCTATTGACATGTGGTGCAAGTCTTGTGACACAAGCTTTCAAGGATATTTTTGCTTGGAGTCACATGACATCGTTATTTGAAGTGCAACTACTGGCAGAATGAAGTAACCTGAAAATGCTTGCCACGGAAACCATGGAAGACTACAACCACAGGTTCCTTGATGTCTATCTTTGAGTGTCTTTCTTCAAGCTGATACCCTTGGAGGGACCAATGTGAACATTATACAATTGGACTGCCATCACTGCTACAAGAATATTGTTTGTCCAAGCGAGTCTCTACTACCCAAGAGCTTATGGATAGTGCAGTATGTGTATGTTATAATCTCCCCAACTTATTAGGGATTCGAGATGTCCTCATCTTGAGAAGAAGTAAGACAAGTCCTTCTCTAAGGTGGCTTAATCTTCTTCCCATGTTGTATCTTCTTTAGGATAGTCCTGTCATTGAACAAGGTGTTCTCTGAGAACTCTAGTTTGAAAAATCTTCTCTCAAAATTCTAGATGGTTGGAGCTCCAAGATGTTTTGAGTGGGCATGACATTTGTTCATCATTGAGGAGTTGATCATCAGAGGGAATATAGGGTTTTAATAAGTTTACATAAAATAGATCGTGGACTTCAACTTGTAAGCTTGGGTTCCTATACACTTGATCACTTCGTAAGGACCACAATAACGTGGGCTAAGCTTCTTGTACTTTCCAAGTGATAAGCTACTTCTCTTTGGGTGAATCCAAAGAAAAACCTTGTCACCTTCTTTGAATCTTCTTTCGAATCGTCCCCATCTAGTACTAGAGTTAGAGGAGAAAGAACTCTCCGAGCTGTCACAAGAGGACGATGATAAACTGGAATCATCCTCAAATCGAACACGTTTCTTTGGTTTACTGACGGCCTCAAAGGTAGACTTGCAACCCAAGTAGCCGGGATATCTGGTTCTCAACTCTTCTTCCACGACTGCCTCTTGGTCTTCAAGAGTCTATTGATTTGTCGCTCTACAGCTTCATCAAATTCATCCTTTGAGTACACCCTTTGGGTTGGTACCGCTGGTGTAGGTTTCTTCTTTAAAGCACCTTTGAGAGGTGACGGATGGCGGCACGCCATCGAGAGTGCACCTCATAAAGGGATGCTTCGCCATAAATGTTGCGTATTGGGGATCGTTGGAGTACCGTAGCATCTGTCGAGCACAATTGTCGACCTGCTGTTGACGATGCATCTCCATTCTTCCATAAATTGTGGGTGGAGACGAACCATACTCTTCTCCCGAATCGCCCGAGTGGTTGGGTGCAACAATTTCCTCTTGGCGAGATTCATCGACTAGTCCAAGGGTGCTGCAAATAAAGGGATCGGATCCTTTGTAGAAGAAGCATCGTCTGGGCTTTAATAGCACTGTAATAGACTTGGGCACCCCAAGCCAATCATCTAATGCAACACACATGAGAGAAACAGAAAAGAACTACACAAGACTGAGAGAGAAACTACACGGCACCTTGGAGTTTCACGCCCAGAGGTACTGGCCCCAAAGACTCACACCCCTTGTCGCTCTTTCTTTATTATTATGCTTCAACACATACAATGTTCGAGGGTCCCCTCTCTCGACATTGCTCCCACGAGCACTTTGTTTGCAAATGTAGAGAGAAAATATATGAGAGAGATAATTCACCCAACGACAAACCATGGAGTCTAGGGATCAATGCCAGTTTGGGCGTTTTGTAGTGGAGACACATAAGATATATAGAGACGAAGCTCGCTGCTTGCTGAATCTGCTCCTGCCCCCTGCTTCCCCCTCGCGCTATCCTTTCTCCTTCCCTTCACGCTACCCTGTCCCCTCCCCCCCCGTGCTGTTTGCTGCCCCTCCCCCTCACCTCGCTGTCCCCCTTGATCGCTGAACCGTTGCCCCTCCTTCCCACCCTCTCACCTCCCCTCACGCTGTCCCCCCTTCTCGCTGTTCCCCCCTCCCTCCCTCCCTACCGCCCCCTTCCGGCCGCCTCCACGGCCTTCGCACAGGTCCTACTGCCTACCCCTCACATTGCCCACCTGCTTGCTCATGCGCCGCTCAATACCCGACGCCTCACTCTCTCGGCCCGCTCTTACGTGTTTTTTTTCTCGCCCATTTTCACTTATCCGATTCTCTCTTTTTGTAGAATGCACACAAAGATCATCCATGTAAACTTCTAGAATATTGCGTAGATATTCCTTAAATGCATGGCTCATTAGCCGCTTGAATGTTGCAGGTGCATTGGTCAGTCCAAAAGGCATGACCCTTTAAGCGAAAATTCCCCATTTTGTGGCAAAAGTCGTTTTATGTCGATCTTTGGGATCTATGGCTATTGTATTATAACCAAAGAATCCATCCAAGAAGCTATAAGCCTCTTTCTCAGCTACTTGTTCTACCACATGATCCGTAACAGGAAGAGGATAGTTATCTCATATGGTAGCTGCATTCACCTTCTTGATGTTCACACACACTCTGAGTTTGCCATTCTTTTTTGGCACTACTACAATAGGTGATACCCAATCAGTGTGTTCTATTTCATAGTTCTTTGATTTTCTTGGCAAAGGTTTCATTGTAGGTGTATGGTCGTTGTCTGCTTGGCTCAGTGTCATAAGACACTACGCACAATAGCTTCAATTGCTGCCAAAGCAGTAGGCAGACCTACGGTACACATTTTTGTCACAAAATGATGTAGTGGCATGTCCAACTGATGGATGAAATGACTTTTTAGAAGTTGTCCCAACTTATGGGATTCCATCCAATGGGGCCTAGGGGGACACAAGGGATTTAAAAAAAAATAGTGTCTTGAAGACTTTCATGTAACTGCTTCTGGAAGGCCATGGGTCTATAAATTCATTGCTAGGGCCTCTCTTCCTGAGATTGTCTTGGGAGCACTGAGCACCCTCGGACATTGTACTTTGCTCAAGCATTGATATAAAAATAAATACCGAAAGGGGCGCCAGACTTTGGGGCCAATACCTTTGGGCATAGGACTACATCGCGTCGTGTGTCTCTCTCTAACTGTGATAAGTTTTGTTAAGTGTTTCTAAGTATTTTTTGTGTGTCGTGTCAGATTTCCGACTTAGGGTGTCCAAGTCAACTACAGAGGTATCAGAGCTCAATCGACATAGACTACCCTGGCTACTTGGGTCACAAGTCTACTTTTGCAACTGCACGAAAGACAAAGAAGTGTGTACGCTTTGAGGGTGTTTCCAGTTCATCCTCATCCTCTTCTGATAGTTCCGATAGCTCTTCCTCCTCTGATTCCAATGATGAGGACAGAAAGGGCAAAAACGAAGAAAGACCCAAAGATACGGAAAAACAAGAAGAAGGCTAAGAGCACATCCCACCGAAGATCTTGAAAGTATTCAGACAATTCTGAGGAGGATTCATCTTCTTGTGAGAGTTCGGACTCCGATGAGCAGATGTTTTACTCCAAGAGGAAGCATTTTTACAGAGCCAACCAATATAACTTTCTCGAGGGCAAGAGCAAGAAGACCAAAGATTTCAAGAAAGGTGGAAAAGCCTTGAAGTTTGATACTTTTTCGGGCTTTCGAAATACTCATAAGGCTCTCGCCTTTATTCAACGGTTCGACATAGCTTATTTTGGAGGGCACCATCCTATCTGAAAGGAAATGCACAGATATGGTGGTCCACCCTATTGTTGCCCAAGGAAGCACCTACAGAGTGGCTGCAGTTCAAGCGACTTTTTACTTCTTCGTGGCTCACTCAGGAGTACGAACGTGATGTGGTCACTGCTTGGAATCATCTTTCGATGACCAAGGAAGATACTTTAGATATCTATTGCTAGAGATTTTGGGATACTTTTCTACCGGCCTCTTCTTTTAAAAATATCACCTTTAAGCAATAGATTGAGCAATGTTGTTGTGGTCTACCCAAAGAGATACAAGATTACTATTTATTGCATAAGTCTGACTCCATACAACAACTCAAGGGACATGCTAAGCAAGGGTTTGCAATGCATGCGGGTACACTTACGTATCTAACTGATCAACTCTTGACAACAAGGGCCAAACAAAATTTTAAATAACAATAACAAAAGAAGAGGCAAGTTTCAAAAAAAGAAAGACACACGTCTCCGATTGACAGAGGAAGACCGAGCTTCGTATCTCAAAGCGGAAAAGTGTTTTGGATGTGGAGAACATGGGCATGTGTTGGCACGATGCCCACACAAGGCGCCTAGAGGTCAATCAGAAGGCAAGCCAGAGAGTTCTAGAGCAGCCAAGAGCACGGAAGAAAAGGAAAGATGAAAGTAAGACTGGTACCAGACTGTGTGGGGACCGTTGTTCTAGCGGCACCCAGACGGAATGTTGCCATTACACCTGTCATTGGCAAACTTCGGTTGCATAGCCAGGGGTATTTAGGGCACGAGGACTTTTACATCATGCCTTTGGAAGGGTGTGACGTCCTCCTAGGAATCCCTTGGTTCGACGAACAGCGTTGTGGTCGATTATGAGCAAGGAAGGCCATCTTGAAGAACGAGAAGGGTAGAGAGATTGTACTTGATGTAAAACTGAAAGGCGAGTCCATCCCACTTGTATCGGCTTCGGCTGTTTCCAAATTAATGAGATCCCGTCATTTTGTTTACTCGATTTTCTTGAAAGAACTGAATGATGAACAAAGGTCAAATATGTCTAATCTCGAAAAGGAACGACAAGAATTTCTGCAAGCTCACGCTGACTGTTTCTCTTAAGTTTGAAGGCTTACTAGGCGAGTTACTTCCTTCACGTCTCAAAGATCACAAGATTGATTTGATACCCTATAGTACACCACCGAACCGGCCACCTTAAGGAGTTAGCCGAGCCCAAAATGAAGAAAAAATGAACAAGGTAAAAGAACTTCTTGAGAAGGGTCTCATCCAACCTAGTACTTCACCGTTTTGTTCGCCCGTGTTCCTGGTATTGAAGAAAGATGGATCTCAGAGAATGTGCATTGACTATAGAGCTCTCAATAAAATCACCATTAAGAACATATTTCCTCTTCGAGGATTGATGATATACTCGACAAACTTTAGGGTTCTTGTTTTAGACGAATTGATATGAAGAGTGGTTATAATCAGATCCGAATTGCTCTCGGAGATGTCTACAAGACAACTTTTAGGACGAATTTTCCTAAATACGAATATTTGGTGATGCCCTTCGGCCTCACGAATGCTCCCACTACATTTAACCGCATAAGGGATAGGATTTTTAGAGAGTACCGATCATTTGTGGGCACTTTCTTTGAGGACATCATCATCTTCTCCAAGAGTGAGGCAAAGCATCGACACCATTTGTTACAGGTTTTCCAGGCACTGTGGCAACATAAGTTGGTTGGTTGCCCAAATAAAGGTTGGGCTGTCCAGAGAACACTGGAGGGCCTGCTCAGTGGCCTGTTCAGAGATCTCGGGCCCCGAAGCATTGAAATTTCTGAGCTCCATTCTCTATTTTGATTGAAGGCACTGACTTATGGGATGTTTCATCCATTCTTATTTTGATTTCCCATCAGTCAGTGTGCCCTGTTACGAGCTTGTCACATACCTCTCTCGTGCACACACTAATGACTAGTGATGAGGCATGTTCTTTACATATGGATGTCTATTATACACCATTTCATGTTGATTACCTAGAGGGCATTTCACTTTTGTTTCCGTAGGTCATGAATGTTTGTGTCCTAGCCGCACTTATGCTAGGTGGTTCCCCTTCCTCCTATAGGATCACTCCTACCTTGAGATGATTCTTGGGGATGTTCACATATGTGTGGTGTAGAGGCCACCCATATGGCATGTTTTTCCGGCTAGTAATGTCAACTCTCAAAGGCCAAGATCATCTCTAGAGTCATACATCATATTATGGTTGCTCCACAAATTAAACAAGGGCTAAGAGGAATTTTAAGCTCATGAAAACTAAAGGACCAAATGAGACTAAAGAGATCTCAAAATTAGTTTGAAGGCAACTCAAGCAACAACAAGAAAAAAGATAACAAGAAAGGAGTCTGCAAAGGTAAGAATAGACTCTCCCTAAAGAGCTAGAGAATTTTTGCAAAGAAAACAAGTGGTTCAAGTGTGGGGAGCAAGGACATGGCTAGTGCACTTGCCCCCAAATAAATGCATGAAATGAGCCACCTAGAGCTTCTATGGTTGGAACTCAAAAAGGGGATGCTCATTGCACAGGATCTCCCCTTTCCTATGCTTTGGAAACAAGGATTTAATATTCATGCAACATGTGTAAAATTCCTTGTGATCATTATATTTCTTATCACATTCATATAATCACAATTAACATGATCACAAATAATACGGTTAGTGGTGATGTGGCAATCCACCAAACCCCATCGGGGTATGTTTTTTTTAATGGGCTTATTGGAAAGCTATGCTAAGCCTAAACATGGCTTGCCAAGAAAAGATAACATCGAGCGGGCATACTAAATTTGATGATCTCTATACATTGGTGTAGCCAAAGTTGGTCCATGAGAGGAAGCGTGACAAGCAGTGCTATGGATGCTAGCAGGTGCATGGCGACAAGCTAAAGCAGGCGGGTCAGTCTTTGAAAAACTAGTGGTAGCGAAAATGTATGTCTAAAGTGGTTTTTTAGGCCAAGGGGCCTTCTAATTGGGATAATTGGGATGGCATACCAAAGTGTTCAAATGTATGGAATGTGCCTTGGAATGTAGGGCTCAAGATACTCTTGAGGCCCGTCTAGATGGCTCGTCAAACGGAGGTTCGGTGTGAAAGATGTGCAAGTTCAAAGTTGGAAGGTCTTGCGGATCCCCGATGGGCACGCGAGATGGGGACAGCTGGCCCGAGCTAGAATGCACAAGCAGGTGTGTAAAGCTCAAGTTGTGGAGCATGCCAGTCTTTTCGGATCACTATTTGGAGCTCAGATCTGCAAGTTATGGGTCGATGAAGTTTTCAAGGGGGCCAGTTGTGGGCTCGCTGGGCGACAGTGGTAGGCACATCGACAGGGGTTTTGTTGAGCTCGCTAAGGTTCTCAAAAAAATTTCATATGATGTGAGGAATTAGCCGTAATTTATGGCTCGTTGATCGGATCATGGGTGGCTAGATATGCCAAGGTCAATGGGAGGCGATCTCAAATATGTTTCCATTTTCTGGCGGTTTCAATTGATGGCCTCGAAAAAGATTGAAGTGCTGGAAAATTTCTCATGGTTTCAAACCAGTAGGATGGAATTCCAATGGATGGATGTGATGGGTGTTTGGCAAACCCAATCGCATGAAGCACCGACCACATGCAAAACCTTTGCTTGAAAAGCTCTTGATTGTAGCCTAACTTCAAAAGTAAAAGATGGTTAGAATGTGGGAAGGAAAAAAGAAGAATTGGCAAAGTGGAACAAAGATGAGCCATGGAGGTTTTGCATTTAGAATTATTTTATAAGGAAAACAAGTGGAAACCCTTTTCTAGAAAAAGGGGATAAAGAAGGAGGGAAACGACGGCGCTGTCGTTGCCCCTTGGGAAGTTAAAGAAAAGGAGGCGCGCCGTCATTGCCCCCTTGGGAAGTTAAAGAAAAGGAGGCTTTTTTGTTCTTGAAAAAGGGGAAGATGAGAGGGTTTTTTTTGGGCTGGAGAGAACGCGATGAGGTTTTTTGGAGAAGGGTCTTCTTTTGGCTCTATCAAGCATGGATCAATTTCGAGGGGAGACTCGTAATGCGTGCTTTTGCAACGAGATCTCAAGAGGAAGGAGCTCGCTTGCGTGCGTACGTGCTTTGACAATGAATGCATGCAGAGGAAGAAAGACCGATTCTCGGCCACAGCACAATGAGGGTTGTAGTGATCAGCTTTTTGTTCCCGTCCAGGTTGTGTCGAGTAGGCCGTTTGTACTTGTCTATCTTGAATAAAGGAAAAAAACAAGGATTGCCGCTTATTGGCATGTTTCTCCATTTCCCCCTGCCTGCTCTATTGCTCTTGTGCTTGTGTTCGCGGGTGTCGGGTGTGTGTGTAGGCCAATGTGCCCCCTCAAACCGGCGTTGTCTTGTGGCAAAGAGAGAGAAAGAGGCTCTGGTGTGCGTGGGAAGCTTCAAAATGTGTCATGTGGTGCATATGTGTTCGATCGTGATCAGATATAGTGTGATTGACTCAAGAGGTTTGCAGGCGGCGGTCTACTAGTAGGAAAGAGGATTTTGAAGGTTAATCCCAGTGGATTGGGGGGTTGTGTTTACCCTAGGTTGTAGAGAGGTAGGATACTTGTGTTTTGGGTGTGTCTCCCTTTCCCCCTATCCATCTTCTGGTGCCCCCCACGGAGGAGCACACTGATTGCTCCTGTCGGTGAAAGAAAATACAGGTTTTCGTATAGGTAAGGATGGCGCCCCGAAGCTATGGTCCAATTTTTACAGGTGAAGAGAATCCAAATGAATGGCTTGCAGATTTTGAACTGTACATGTTGTCTTTGTGAATGCCTAATGAGAACAACAAGATGCAAACCTTCCCTTTGGTGATGCATGGAAAGGCCAAACTGTGGTTCGAAGCTTTGGAGATTGAGCCGAGATAGGCATGGCCGGCTCTACGGGCAGGATTTTTGCATGATTTTCATAAAGAAGCTTCTCAAGCTGAGATGGATGCGAGGCTAAAGGCTCTAAAGCAGGATGTAGGTGAGGAATTCAGCTTTTTTTTGGATCGTTTTGAAGCATGTTGGGCAGAGTTAGTAGCAGCTATGCAGCTAGCCAATGGTGAGTACTTCAAATTAGGTAAGTTTATGGTATGCTTACATCCAAAGGTGAGAGAGAAAATGGACTTTGAAAGCCCAGAGAACTACAATGGGGCTATGGCAATTGCAAGGTCAAAAAGTTGAAAAATTAAACAAAAGATAGAGCAGGGCATAGCAGATTATGAAGCAATGGCACCTGTTCAACCACAAAGCCCTCGAGAGTCAACTCAGAGGAAAATCAAGGGAATAGAGCTTACGGATGCTATTCCATAGCAGCGGATACGTACGGTTCAGGATCTATCGGAGCATATGAAAGAGCTGCGATTGAGTGTAATGGAGAGGGGACAGCCAACAAGAGCAAGGGGGAGGGAAAGGCCTCTACCTGGAAGGTGCTATCATTGCGGTGAAGAAGGGCATTATGCACCCGACTGTCCCCATCCGATGAGGGAAAGAGGTGGTTTCTACCCATTGTTTGGCAGAGGGAGAGGCCAAGCACAATTTAATGGTCCAAGGGAGTAGATAGTGAGAATCCACTACAACAAGCCCAAACGGATGGCAGTGAAGTCTCGAGGGTGAACATCATTGGGGTGGATAAACAGGATGTTGAAGTGTTGGCCAACAAAAGAGCGAGATATGAAAGGGAGACACAAACTGAGCGGGAGACTAGAGCTTGTAAAGGTAAAGAGAAAGTATACGAGGGGAAAGAGAAGCCTGAAACTAGCAAGAAAATAAGGCATTGCAGTATTGAAAAAACTGATTTCCAACTTGGGCGCGGCCATCCATAGTATGATTTGGTGAGTAATGTCCAAAGAGCTAATATTACTTTTGGATAGTTGTTGGCATTGAGCCCAACATTGAGGCGGCAGTGGTCGACTAGTGTTAGCACTAGGCTACCAAGGGGTAAGGGCAATCTGCAGGCAGTGCAAAATATGGCACTCAGGGTAGGTAGCCTGACGGATGTTCTTCCTTTGGTGGATGTTGTCATCGAGAAAAGGATGCAGGCTCAAGCCTATGTAGATGGGGGAGCACATGTTTCTGTCATGACAGAAGCTAAAGGAAACAGGGTTTAGGCGGTAGCCAAGTCGAATGTGCGCATGAGGATAGCTAACCATGCTAAAGCTAGGTGTTTGGTCATGGCCTAGTATGTAAGAGTGGAAGTGATGGGTATAGAGTGCTTGATAGACTTCTTTGTGATGAAAGCTAGGGATAACGCATATATCTATCATCTAGGGTAGGCCATGGCTGTTGGCAATAGGTGCCAAACAGGATTGGGAAAGCAAAGTGTTCACCTTACCTGATAAAGAGAAAGGAAGACAAGTGGTGTTGGATCTGAAGACGAATGAAAGCCATTTTCATCCTATGGCGGCGAGAGATGAAGGGGACACCACCAGCTATGAGTACGAGACTAAAACGGCCTATGATGAGGGCTATACAAATACAGAGAGAATAAGAAGCAAGGATGATATGCTCAAGATTGATGCTGACATGTTTTGGGTCACTATGGAAGAACCTTGTGCAAAAGAGGGGGTGCAAGCACAGGTGCATGCCATAGGTACCGAAGAGGTGGTCAATATGCTGACGGGAGCAAAGCGAGCCCCGAACCCCCGACGGCCTCTAAAACACCGGGGACCGAATGGCGCGCCTCGAGCCTGTCATGGTAAAGCAAACAGGGGGCACCACTTAGCTTCAGCGGCTAGGACGCAAACAACACACCACCATAACAAAGTTTTCATCCAAGAGAGACGGATGCTTGGGAGCAATGATGAAGAGGAAAGGGAATGAGATCAAGTGAGACAGAGAGAGAGAGAGAGAGAGAGAGAGAGAGAGAGAGAGAGAGAGAGAGAGAGAGAGAGAGTGAGGGAGGGGGTATAGCGGCTTAGTACTTAGGCATCACAAAAGGATGGCGAATCCGCACACCCTTCACACATACACAAGCTCACTCCAAAACACAAGACTAGGTGGCGATTCCGCACACCTCACATGGGAAAAACATTGCAAGAAAACATACTCACAAAACCTCAAGCTTTATTTAGAGAATAAGGCGATGAAAATGGGGAGCATAGGGTAGGGGAATGAGAAGGGAGAGCGTGGTAGAGCACATGGCGGATAGGTGGGAGTTGATGGCGAAGACTCGCACGAGGGTTATGGCCATCATCCTTCATTTAGTTGCCCTTCATCTTCCATAGCCAAGGGTGTAGAGGTCATGCTCAAGACAAGCATGGTGATTGCGGTGATGGTGATGGTGTGGGTGTGTGTGTGTGCACTAGGCACACACAGTGCATAGTGTGTTCTTTGGTGATGTTGTGTGTGTTTAGTGTGATAGTGACCCCTCTTTATATAGGGTAGGAGTGGGGAGAAATTCTAGAATTTAGAAATGAAGAAATCATTATCTACACAAAACCATGTGACTGTGGGCCCCACTTGTCTGGCTATGTGTATATGTGCCAGAACAGCAGTCTCATGAGAGAGAGACTAAGAGAGAGAGATGGGTTGATGAAAAAAAGTGAGAGGTGACATGGAGAATAAAGTAATTACAAGAGGGGAGAGAGGGGAGTGTGTTAAGAGGTGAATCTGTGTGCAGACGTGTGTGAACACAAGAAAATCAGGTAACCACTGGGTGGGGATGGGTCTGTGGGCACCTTTTTCAGTGAAACTGAGTGTGTGTGAGTGTGGGGGAGGCCATCTGGCTACAAGACAAGAGAGATTTTGAATTTTAGAGAGAGAGGGGGGTATTTGGATCATGGGAGAGTGTAGGAGAGAGAAAAGGGGGGTGGGGTATACTGTTTTGGAAGATAGCATAAGTTGCATGTGAGTTAGGGTGCATTATTGGTGAGTTAGAATGCATTATTGGTGAGAGGTGGGGTAGCTTGAGGGGAGAGAGAAAGGAGAAAGGACAAGGGGAAGAGAGAGGGGGTTGACCTTTTGAGTGGAGGAGAGGAAAAGGGACACACGGCGGCGGGGCAATAGTGAAGAAAAAGGAGGCAAGGTGAGGATGGGCTGCCCCGCAGGCATGAGGTGGCCTATTTTACCTTTCTTATATATTTACATAATCATACTTTATTTTTTTCTTACTTTTTTCCAATGCCTTTTATCACTCCCTCCCTAAGAGGGGGTTTTCATGGGGTGGGGACGAGAGAAGAGGGGTATGGGATCTTGGCTTGTGAAAAGCCCCCATCATTAGCCCCCCCCTTTTGGCTAGAGGCATTTATGTCTCTAGCTCTGTTTCTTCTTCCGCTTAGCTATAGGATCCGATATCGAGTTGCCTTTTGAACTAGCCATTCCATTTGGCCATTGGTGAGATTTCTGGGATATTCATTAATCTGTAACAGGTCCGGGTGATAGCTTGTTTCTTGGAATAGTGTCGATTGATTAAAGGGGAAGCCCATGGCTTCCAGAACTTTGTGCCAGTGTCCTCCTGGATCCCAAGTGAAAAATAGGATCATTGTTTGTACTGTCTGAACAATAAAATTTGCATGCCAAATTGGATCAAATTTGTAACCACCAGTAGCGAGAGGGGAAATGAGCATCTTGGCTCCAAGAAAAGACAGAACTGAAAATTATGATTCCCAAGAGTGTACCAAGAATCCACCATAAATGGCCGCCCCTTGTTGGTGTGGTGAGCTCAAGCTGTCTTCAGAGTCCTGCTTACTGCCATTAGAAAAAACTACAAGCATATCATGATTCTTTTGGGTGTGCTCAAACATGTCAGCTTCCTTTACTGATGCTAATAGCAAGCCACCTACCTTGCGGCTTAAATACAAGCGTAATCCACTTACCTTTCTCCAAAGAGAGGATGCACTATTTGTAAAAAATTGTACCAAATTGCGAATGAGGTCTTTATTCTTGCATTCTATCAGGCTTTTGTCTATCCATGGCTCCTTAGCTCTTATCTCAATGCTGATCTTCTCTCTATATGTTATAGCAGCTAGCCATAGCCATAGGTCTGATGCATCCCATGCAAACACAATGCTGTGTTGTGGAGGAGTTTGGAACATCCTTAAAAGGTTGGCAGCATATTGATCATCAAACTTACTCTGAACACCCTCACATAAACTGGAGGCATTACCCATCTCCATTACATATGGCTATGATCCGGATTCAAACAAATTGCTAGCAACCTAGCCACAAGTGGGCGACAAAGTAAAGTTAGTAAATTTCATGTTATGTTTGTTCTTGTCTACGTTTCACTTTTCCTTTTGGAAAAGATCTCTCTGTTGTGCAAAGCAAAGGGCTTGGGTAGATTCCATAAGAAGTCATTGTACAAAGAAAATTGCTTTGCCGAACTTCACGTGAAGCACGGCTTCTCTTATGTGCCAATGTATTATCTATTGAGTACTTCATATCAATGATAATGGCATGCATTTGTGGCACTATGTGGATATAAGCTCACAGTTTACACAATGGTGCACTGTGATATATCCATGCCAGTGTAATCGTGCAAGGCACGTCTACCAGCGGCTCACATGGTTGAGACTATCATTGAATCCAAGGGTTTCTCATTCTATTTTTTGATATGTATGCATGGCATACTAGTATGACGTACAACACCCATCATTGCATACATTTCCGCTATATCACTAACTACTTTATCAAGGATGAGCTTAGTTGTCACTGTTTTGAGACATTTTATTTTTATTCAGAGGCAACATGCCATACATCTGTATCCTAATACAGTCACGCTCACATACAAGGTAAGTGGATCAAGAGGTGACTTATGGTACCTCTCTCTACAAGCGCATGGTACAATTACACTGATGTATGCTTATAAGATAGGCTCTGACACAGACATGGTCTGCACTGGAACATTTGAAAAGGGCATACAACACATTTGAATAAGGGGATTTCCTCAACCCAATTCTCTCTCTCTCTCTCTCTCTCTCTCTCTCTCTCTCTCTCTCTCTCTCTTCTCTTCTCTCTCTCTCTCTCTCTCTCTCTCTCTCTAGCTTCTATGCGGAAAAGATGAAACTAGGCATGATTTTATTGCAATCTTTTTTATGATAATATGGTAACAGAAAGGGCTAAGCGCCATCTATTGCCACCTATATTTTTGAAAGGCTAGGAGCCATCTGTTTGTACTCCATTAGTGATTTGTTTCAAGATTGAACAATCCTATTTAGTTGAGTACCCATCGATTCTAATGAACAAGCAAGAGTCTTATTATTAACAATTTTTAAGACATTCTTTAGCGCTACACACTTTGAGTGAAAAAATCAAGTAGAATTTTTGAACGTCTTAAACTCGTAAGGGCTTATCTCTCCCAAGGTGTATAGATGACGCCCGCATTTCAGACAGCACGACTGTTCACAAAAACCCATTATTCTAGATTTTTTGGGTCCGGAAACGATCTAGTTGTGAATACAATTCCAACTTTAGTGGATCTTTTATTTTATCTCTAGCACTACGAGTGTCTATATGAATCTAGTTTTGAGGTAAGACCGAGTTCACGATTACTAAATCACTTATTCGGCGTGATGGTCAATTCTTGGAATCTTCACACTTGTAATTTCAAGGAACGGCTATTGGATAATTTGACTTCCAAAGTGGAATTAAGATACTATCGATTGCTAGTTGCATAGTTTTTCTGTAGTGTTTAACCAAGAGGTTTGACAATGCTGATTTTACCCAAGGGGACTGGTTTGCAAAGGCAACACCAAGGTGTTTTTCACTCGGATAAGTGGACACTATGTTTAACCTATATGTACGCATCTAATTTGGTTTGACGTTTCTTGGTTTGTTTTTCCTATGTAGGATGCATAAAATATGTTGTCATCCATTTTTTGCTCTTCAGAGAGATGACAAGGTCATGTAAGAGCCAAGACTTTAGGGTCATAGTGTCCAAAATAAGTTTCTGAATTATGTAGCTAAAGACCCATTTGTAGGGTTTATTTGGCACATGTTGTCAGATGGGATGCAAGATGGTCTAGGAACTCAAGGAGTTCGGTTTAGCCATTGTGGATCAATGCTAATGAGGGTCCCTCTCACTCCCGTTGTAGAGTGTTTGCAGTTACCACCACACACAAGTACATCTTGTATTTGTAGGATGTTCTTTTTTTAGACATCATTACTTGAGACATATTCCACATGTGGCGAATATGAGTCTCTGGAACTGACAATGGCACCCATTATTTCAAATATGTGTCATGAAAAAGTCCCTAGCTACTGGTCACATGTGTTTTCTAGACCATTTTCAGCACGACGTATCAGGAGCAATTTCGGTGACAAAAAATTGTCGGATAATTAGAATGACTTGTTCAGGTACAAGTCCTATTAAACAACATTACAAATGTTTGTTTATACATATAGCAAGGCTCTGAGTTGTTAATGAAAAAGTTTCATTGTTTCTCCCTAGAAGTGATTAATGTTTCATCTTCTATTATGGTTCAAACATTTCAGCAAGGCTTGAAAATGATTGCCACTAAAAGTATTTAGTTTCTTTTTGGAACTATTTACATTCCTCTTTACTCTGTGCTATGCACATCGCATTCACCATAAGTATTGGCAAGGATGATCAGGGATATACACGCTCGGATCTACTTTTTTCTAAATGCATGCACACTAGGTGTCATGGGTCCTAGTGTTTAGCAAAGACTAATTTGGAGCGGCATGCATATTCATAACATTAGTTACTTATGAAGCATTTTGCACTCCGTGTACAGTATCTCGCTGAGTTTACTTGTTGGTCTACCAATCACCAATAGAGGTCACGACTCGGTTTGGGTGTGTGTGGATTTTTCAAGTTAACCTAGATGGTTATTCAAGACATTGTCGTTTCCTCAACAATATTGTATGATCTTGTGATTCCCATTTACCAGTCCTCTAGGAAGACTGCCTTTTAATCGTGGGAGAAACACACCTCAGTACTGTTAATATCTAAGGGGATAGGAAAATTACAAAGTGTAATCTTGTGCTAAAGGATTTGAAAAGTGTGTACATTAGCACCAAGCAAAATAATTAATAAGCATTTATTGCTCTACTTGGAGTTTGCTTGCCATCAGGTAAAGCATGTTTTCGACTAGGTTTCGTCTCTTCATGTATCAGTCAGGTTCTCAACGTTGAACACTAGGTATGGTGGGGTTGTTTACTGATGAAATTTGAGAACAAGTCAAGGATTGAGAACAAGTCAAAGGACTTACACTTGGTTGATGAGTTATCTCAGCAAGTTACTTTCAAGGAAAGTGCAAAAAGGTACTCTTTGGGTACATCTTAGTTGTGATAACTCATTTATCTACTCAAGTGAGTTTTACATGGAGTTTACACACTATATTATCTATGTAAAGGTTACACCAAGATGGTTGCAACAGGACAACAATATGGAAAATCAACTTGTTACTCTTGGTTTCATTGAACCTCCTACTAAACACCGTGTTCTGTTCAAGCAAAGTTCCGCATCCATGCAGGATGCCCCTGTGGAAAGCATTAGTGCATCATCACTCTTGTTTTCAAGGACGAAAACGCTTCTCCAAGGGGGTGTAATGTCATGCCAAGGGCAAAGCCCGATGGTCAAGGACCAGGCCCAAGGGGCCGGCTGCAAGTGTGGATAGGGAATGAGGCCCAAGGGGCTATTTAATGGGAGGTTCATTCTCAGGCAGTCCCAGAGAGGGCTTTACATGTAGATGACTTTTTTGTTTAGAAAATCCTTAACTAGATGGGAGAACCATTTGTACTCATTGTGAATGTACGTATACACTGATGGGATTCAAAGTTGAAAAGTCATTTTGTGAAGCTATCTTTATCTGAGAAATACGTGATTAAACTATTTTCAACACCTTGAGCTTGTGCAAGAGCTCATTCATTATCAAGGTAAGGGCCTTAATCCTCATGTGAGGGTTTGGGATAACATGGTAATGGACTAGAAAATTTAAAAATTGATTCAAATTACAAAGGAGATGCTACAACCAATTTTGTATGGAAAAACAATGATATAGACATAGTAGAAAATAATGTCTTGGTTGTGAATATAATATTTGATCTATGCTAAGTTTTCTGTTTTTGTTGTAATTTTTGACACCAATAACATGGGGGAGGGTCATTAACACCTGCCTTTTCAATTAATGCCAATACTGATGGACTCCCATTTTTTGGATGGTGACAAGTGACAGGTCTTCTCCTTGGAATTATAGTGGTAACAACATTTATAGCAACGGATCTTTATTAATAGAGTATTCAAAGAGTGTTTTGAACCTCTTTGTACATTCTTCAATATATCATACACATTGTAATGGAAATGGCCTATGAACTTTGCGAGTAGCGGAATTAACAATACTAGAGTGAGCATTTTTATGAGACTACTTTGAGAACATAGAGGGCTTAATTAGCAATAGCAACATAACCATTATACTTAATTAACTTGGCATGAACAATACTTTTGCAAAAGAGAGAGCTAGAGAACTTGACAACAGTTGACGACCGGATTTATCTCGAGTCGGTCCCCCCTCCAATAGGCTTCTGTATTATAGATTCTCCCATCAAGAGAGACTTGGTACAATACAATGTTTGTGTTCCTTGTGACCTAGGTGATTCAATGAACATGGAAAGCTTCATGTATCACAGACATAACATAAACTTGTAAAAGCATTAACCATCCCTAGCCTCAATCCCAAGGCCTCAAACACCTTAGAAGGTGGAGAGAGCTAGCAGGGAATAAGGATAGAGAAGAGGAAGAAGAATCATTCATATGAGAAATAAATATCTCTTCACTTATCATCACTCTTCTTGCTTAGCATAGCATAATAGCATTGTAATCAAGATGAACAAGATGGCAAGCTTAAGAATTGAAGCATGGATCCTGGTTGGATTTGCATTCCATAGCCAAGAGTGTTGGTTTAGGCTCTCCAGTTCTCCATAGGCTTGGACAAGGAGATGGAGTTCTTGCACTTTGTCCAAGTGAGAATGAGCATGAAAGTGTGTGTGAGAGACAGTATACCCCCAAGCACACCCCCCCTCCTTGTAGCTCATGCTGGACCTCATTGGACCCCTACAAGCCTAGCCAATCACATACACAGCTTATATGAAGCAACAATGCTAGCCTTGCGACAAGTGTCCCCCTTTCCCCTTTGAGAGAGAGGACTTGATAAATGCATAAACAATTAGTTAAATGATCTAAATTATCATTGGATCCCTTGAGAGGCCAACCATTAGGCTTTAGGAATCTTATGAGGAAACATGGAGAGGAAGTTGACATGTGTCCTTGTTGCTTCTTTTAACAAGGCTTGACTTGTGTGAGGGTGTGTGTGTTCTCTCTCATGCCCCTATAAAAAGGCCTCATGCCCCCATGAGTAGAGATTGTAGTTATGTTTTTGAACACCTTAAGCCTCTCAAGCACCTTAGTCATGGAGTACCTTTGTCACCTTAGTCATGGAGTACCTTTGTCACCTTAGTCATCAAGCACCTCAAACACCTTAGTAAGCAAAGTACGACAAGCACCATAGTCAGCGAGCACGACAAGCACCTCAAGCTTGGGCCGGGTTCCCACCTCAAGCACAACCCTAACTTTCCTAACTTCTAAGGACTTTTAACACTATCCTTTGGAGGTTTTTAATGAAGCTAACCCTAAGGTCTTTAAGCTCCATTAGCTAGCCTTGCTCTTTGACATACCATCTCTCATTTGGACCTCTTTAACCTTGGCGTGGTGTTGAGATAGATCCATAAGCACATGCCTATATTCTAACCCTTGTTCCCATTTATTCTTCCACATTGAATGATTAGTTTAATATGAGAAAATCATTTGGGTTGGTTAGATATTAGATTTTATGACATTACCTCTCTCTTGAAATCATAGTCGTCCTTGACTATGAGGTAGAAGAGATAAATCCTTAGTCATTAGTCGATGTTTCTTAGCATTTAGAGGATTCCTTTTTACCCTTCGACATTATTCCAACATGGATGACTAATCCAGTTGGGTCTTGGGAGACTTAGCTACCGCAAGCATGTCAACTCTTGAATCCATTTCATTCTCCCAACGTAGAGTGATTGAGAGACGTCGTCATCACAAACATGATTCTAAACATTCATACTATTTAAATTTGTGCACAAAAAAAAGAAAATTAGTCTTATAAGACAAAAATATTAATCACTTAAGTACATTTTCTTACTCTAGTGTAGCATTGTAAGAATTTCCAAGGTTTGCACTATCCTTAAGCTGTATTCCTTTCATGGATAATTTTTGAACTTAATAAGATACCTTTAGATAATCTTACCATGTTGTAGTACCTTGTCTTCATGCCGAAGAATAGCTTCAGGTTGTAGAAGCTCTTCTTGGTCTTCGATTTTTGGGGGTCTTCGATAATTGGTTCCCTTGGTGGCTCTCCTTTGTAGGGCTTAAGTAGGATCACATGAAAAGCATCATGTATGATCCAATGGTTGGGCAACTTGAGTTGATAAGCCATGTCATTGATTGGCTTCAAGATTTGAAAGGGACCAAAGTATCTTTTTGCTAGTTTTGCATGATACTTTTGATGGACCGCATTATGTTTTTACGTCGTTTGTAGGGATTTAATATTTACGTGATCAAAAAGCGTTAATTAACGTTAACAACCATATAAAATTGGAGTTTTTCAAAATTGGTTTCTTCCCCCTTCATCCAATAGTATAAATGCATGACTTTGTCAACGTTAACAAAAGATTCACCTTACCAACTAGATGTTCACTAGAATGGTAACCTAACAGGACATGAAAGTGTCCTTTCACGGTTTTGGGAAGAAATTCCAAAACCATAGTAGATCCACTCATTTTGAAAATTCGTTTCATGAGCTTATAGTTCAATAACTACTATAAATGGAAAAAATGAGAAACTTGTAATTTTTCTCATCCCTTGGTCACTACAAGTCTCCAAAGTTGATGGACCAGTGCATTTTTCCCAAAACAGCAATTTCTTATGGTTGATTGCATATAAATAAGAATGGGGATTTTTGTAGGACATGGGATAAAATGCCTTGTTAACTTCAATGGGTTGGTGACCAAAACATATGGTTGCTTTTGCCTCACTATTTGTTTTTTGGTAAAAAAAAATAGGTACAAAAAAGTTGCATTTTTGCCATTCTGCGGACCTATCATCAAAGTTTCTATAGTCACGCTCAATATACATGTTTTCTTAGTTTCCTTTGGGCCTTTGGATTCAAAAGGAGCCATGGAGCATGTCAAAAGGATAATGGATCTCTTACAATTGGAACCTTGGGGGCAATGATAAAGTGCTAAATATAGCAAACATCAAAAAACTGGGTTTAGCATTATGACCTCTAGAAACCCATAAAAACTACTCAATATCTAGCCAAGTTTGTAGTCTATGATTAGATATGGTTACTACTGATAGCCGTTTTTCGGCTTTCCATAATTGCCATAGTAAGCTACCTCACCCTATCAAATCCACCCAAACACTATGGCTATCCCTACCATTTCACTGTAAATAGGCGTGTGTGAGTTAGGGGGCTTTTCCCATATCTTCTTAAAATCCTCAGCTAGCTAGTCACTGGGCTAGTTGAGTCAAAAAAATAAAATATATTATGGCCCATTTGTGTGTAAATATTGCATTATATATATGGCCTAAATATAGATATTTTTATAATTATTCTGGTATTTTATTTAAATATTTATACTTAGGTGTGTGTTTTTTTAAACCTTTGTATGCCTTCTTTCATCCTCTTACACCATAAGTATATTTTTTGCCAATATGTACATACTCTAACCTTATATTTTTCCTTTATACAAATCACTCCCACATTTTCACCCTCACCCTCGTGAAAACAAAAAATTGATTTCTACTCATTGGTCACATTTATTATATTATTTACTTGCATACCTTTTCCTCTTTCACCCAAAATAATTTAAAGAGGGACCATATCATATGATTCCAATATCTTTTCATATCCATAACTCCTCCATATTTTTATTATTATTTTTACTCATTATTCTAATACCATGTGCTCATTGAGCTAAAGTCCATGAATAGTCCATACACTAGTCTCACCATGTATATATTTCTTTATTCACCAATAATCCTCCTCTATGCATGTGTCAAGGGCAACTTGGATGCTTTGTATTATGATATGACAAAGGAGTTGGCTTTTTGGTGAGAATTTTGGCACCTATCTCCACTCCGAATTTGGAGCAGTGGTCAAAAGAGAAAATGTAGGCCACGCTCTGAATAATAACCTCAAATTTTTTCATGATTTTTGGAGCTACCAGCGGTGAGATATGATTTTTTGAGTGGACCCCAGTCTGTCCACTTTTTTCACAAGTAGCCCATAGTCTTCTCTCACCTCTTTCCACACTTCTACACACACACACACACATTCCTCTCAATCCCTCACTCAAACCTGCACCTTCAATGGTTTCTCTCACCTTCTTCACCATTAACCTCCCCACTTACTCCCATAGCTCTCATATGAGCTCTCCATGTACATACACCATCTCTATGCCTCTCTCTATTATCTCCAAGGTACAATTCCATCTTACTCCTTATATATATACATAAATTCAGCATGTGTCTCTCAATGCGCATACCAAGTATATGACTTTCCTCACCCATGTCTTTCATGTCAAACGATTTTGCCATCTTTGACTTCAAAGCTGAAATTTCTTCCAAGTGCTTGCCAGCAATCAACATGTCATCCACATACAAAATAAGGATCAGCCAACTACCATCCTTAGCCTTCTTTGTATATAGACAGTGATCGAACTCACTACGTTCGTAGCCTTGAGAAAGCGTAAACTTGTGGAGTTTATGGTACCATGCCCTCGGTGATTGTTTTAAACCATAAAGACTCTTTAACAACTGGCATACCCAATCTTCCTTGCCTTTCTCAACAAACCCTTCTGGCTGCTGCATGTAAATTTCCACATCTAAATCACCATGCAAGAACGCTGTCTTGACATCCATTTGGTGCAACACCAAATCTAATATGGCAACCAATGCAAGAAAGCATCTCAATGTAGTCATCTTGACCACCGGAGAGAAGACTTCATCAAAGTCAATGCCTTGTTCTTGCTTAAAGCCCTTGGCAACAAGCCTTGCTTTGTACTTTGGCTGACTATCATGAGCGGTGATCTTATACCTGTAAACCCATTTACAAGGTAGAGCCTTTTTGCCCTGTGGTAATTTAACTAGCTTCCATGTCTTGTTTTTATGCAGAGCTGTCATCGCTGACTGCATGGCCAATTGCCAATTCCCGGAGTCCTTTATTTGCACTGCTTCCTTGTAACATGGAGGCTCATTGCAATTAGTCAACATGACATAGTTCATAGATGGAACAAACCTATCAGGAGGTCGCGTGACACGTCTAGATCTATGCACAATAGGTGGCTCAGGCTCAGCCACAACCTGCGGTTCCAATCTATCCTGTCCTTGCTCCTCTTGAGCCCTGACATTTTGTCTTGCACGTGCAGGTCCATCTTCTTGGAAGACAACTCTTCTAATCTCCTCAACCCTCTCTGGTTTAGAATGATATTTGGATTCATTAAAGTGAACATCACTGTTGCGGAAAACCTTTCTGGATTCGGGATCCCAAAGTCTGTACCCCATCTCACCAGAATTACCATAGCCTAGACAAATGCACTTTCTACTCTTTGGCTCAAGTTTGTTCCTCAATTCCTTTGGAACGTGAGTATATGCCTCACAGCCAAAGACTCTGAAATGCTTGTATGAGGGCATTTTGCCTGACCATACCATCTCTGGCACTGAATCCTTTTGCAAAATCTTGCTAGGAGATCTATTTACAAGATGAACAGCTGTTGATACAGCTTCAGCCCAAAACCCATTTGGCAGCTGTGCATTAGACAACATACTTCTGACCTTCTCAATGTACGGTCCTATTCATCCTCTCAGCAACACCATTTTGAGGAGGATTGTAAGGAGCAGTAAGTTCACGTTTTATACCTTTTGAATCACAAAAGTCTTGAAAGGCCTTTGAAACATACTCTCCACCACTGTCAGTGCGTAAGCATTTAAGCTTCTTGCCACTCTGATTCTCCACAAGTGTCATAAACGTTTTGAAAACACTAAACGCTTCATCCTTGTGCTTGAGAAAGTAAACCCATACTTTTCTCGAGTAATCATCTATAAATGTCATAAAGTAAAGTAGAGATAGGCTCCCACTAGAGATTAGGCATAGGTCCACACAAATCACTATGAACAAGTGCCAATTGTGTATCTCTTCTACTGCTTCTATGCTTATGTGGCTGCTGTGTTTGCTTACCATACAGACAATGTTCACAGAATTCAAAATCATTAAATGAAAAGCCAGGCTGTGATGCCCCTGAGTCTATAATCCAGTCACTCAGTGCATTTCCATCAGATGTTGTAAGAAGAGCTGAGTCCATTGTACTCTTCAAGAAGTAGATGTCTCCTGACACTAGACTGTCATCCTTTGCAACAGTGTTTGTCACATTTATTTCTTGAATCTTCACTGAGGACTTGTTCTTCTCACCATGGTCTTCAGCTTTCTCTTTGCTTTTTTCTGCTTTCCATTCTCTGCAGTCTCTTTTCATGTGACCCTTTTTGCCACAATGGTAGCATTCTATGTCACTCTTGCCTTTAGCACTGCGGGACTTGCTACGAGACTGATTCCTCTTTCCACCTTTGTACTTTTCTTTGGTCCTTCCCCTGACAACTAAGGCTGTTCCTTTGCCTTTGTCCATTGTCTTTCTATTGGTTTCTTTAGTAAGCAGACTTCCTTCTACACCTGCTATGTTCAAACCATCTGGAGGTGCAGAATTACTCAAAGCTGTGCGAAAAGTGTCCCAACTTTCCGGCAATGTGATCAACAGGAACATAGCTCTAACAGGTTCATCAAACTTGACACCTTGAGCTGACAACTGACTATAGATTGTGTTGAATTCATTCAGATGATTGGACATAGGTGTCCCTTCTTTCATCTTCAAGTCAACAAGCTTCTTAAGCCAGTATACCTGTGAAGGTGCACTCTGCTTCTCATAAAGATCACTCAGCTTTAACCATGCTTGATAAGCCGACATCTCGTCTGCTACATTGAAGTAAACGCTTTCTGCCAAAGTTAGCATAATGGTAGAAAGTGCCAATTCATCCATTTTGCTCCATTCATCTTCGTCCATATCTTTTGGTTTTATCCCCTTGAGCTTTATAGGTTTTATCTGCTTCTTTTGTACCAACACGAGCCAAATCTGCTTCTTCCACAATGGGAAATTGGTTCCATCCAGCTTCTTGATATTGTAAAGAGTAGTGTCCTATGATCCAGCCATAGCTACGCTTCATAGTGGTTTACTTTCTTGGGAAAAATTCGGCAGAGTTTCCCCTGTAAACTGACCTCTGAACCAATATCAACCTGTCAAATGAACCAAGAAAGCTTCAGATTCTGCATAAATTTTGGCAGAGTTTCCTTTGTAAAATGGCTCTGGTGTACTCAAAAAACAGACAAAAAAACAGCTCAAAAAAACACTGTCTCTTTGACAGTGTAAGCTGCGGGTAAACCTGTCCTGCACCTGTACTATCTCTCACTGTCCTGTAAGCATAGACTGTGACAATGCCTCAACGGCAGTAAAGCAAAGATGCAATCCCAACTGTCTAACTCACATTCAATACATCCTAGCTGCCTATCTAAGGGTGCTCGAGGGATCGCTCCAAGACCTGTATCACCGAAAGGATCTCAACATTCGAGAATCCCCCATCTCAATAAAACCTCACTCGACCCTCAAAAAAGGTTGCAGTAAATCTGACAGTACATAGACTTCCCACAAAGTCATACATCCAAAAATTTCCCACTATATGCTATAAACCGCTGCGGCGGTTGTTTGCTACGTGACTCACAGCCAGCAAACCCTCAACAAACATACATCATCTCTGACAATACATCCCATGTGGAAGTACCTGCAATGTCAGGATGAAATTTGGAATATCAAGCAGCAAACACAAGCTACCTGATGAACTAGTGGATGTCGCCTACAGTCTGTGTGTAGATGCGCCCGTGTCGTATGTGACACGCCTCCAAGAACTGTGAGCCGTCCTTCGATGTGTAGACAGCCACAAATCAACACTCTCGGAGTGTCGATATCCTCAGCACCTTCAGTCGTAGGCCAAAAAACCCCAAATTTGCAGAGTCGGATCTGCACCCACCGAGACCACGTAGTCGAAAATGGCATGCGCAGACCTTTTTCAAAGCCGAACGGTGGCCGAGATGACCACAGAATGAGATTTGGGGCCGTGTCTTCGCCTATCGAATTTCACTCCAATCTGAGTTGGTGACTCTAGCCTCCTGCAGTGCTGCCCTGCCCCGAGCCTCGATCTGAGCTCTGATACCAGTTGAAGGAGTGCGAGCGGAAGTGTGATGCGCGAGAGAGTGCGAGAAGAAGAACACGACAATATGGTGAACTTGCTCTACTGTAATGTGTAGATCATAGTGAGTTCTTATTAGGTTTTAACAAAAGAATATGTGTACATACCTGGCGGCCGCCCACTTACCTGGGCGACCACATTGGGCTTTATACCCCAACACATAGTGACATCCTCAATGTAATGTCCATCATCAAACAACTTCACATTTTGATCAAGAGGTGTATCAACCGGTTTGCACGCTGTCGTTCCATACTTCTCAAGCATATCCAATGCGTATTGTCTTTGTATCATCCAAATTCTTGATAAAGTGTTGACAATTTCAATTCCCAAAAAATATCTCAACTCACGTTGAATTCTCTCAAAAAACTCTTCTTGACATGCAAAATTTTCTCATCATGACTTTCAGTGAGAATCAAGTCATCGACATAGATAACAATAATGACGATCTCTCCATCAACATGCTTCAAAAACAATGAGTGATCAGCAATAGACTGTTTAAAGCCAATCTTCTTCAAAAATCTGGTTATCTTTTCACACCAAGCTTTAGATGCTTGCTTCAAACTATACAATGCTTTCTTCAACTTACACACATGATATGGAAACTCTGGATGTTGATAACCCTCTGGCTGTATCATATAAACTTCTTCTTCCAAGTCACCCTTCAAGAATGCATTATCGACATCCATTTTTCGTAACTTCCAACCGAACTACTTGCCATTGCTATCACCAATCTGACTGTTGTCATCTTTGCAACTCGACTAAATGTCTCATCATAATCAAGACCTTTTGTTTGTGCATAACCTTTAGCAACAAGCCTTGCTTTGTATCTTTCCACACTACCATCTGACTTGCACTTGACTTTGTATACCCATTTTGAACCAATTGCTTTCTTTCCACTTGTCAAGGAAACCAAATGCCAAGTGTCATTCTTCACAAGAGCATTCATCTCATCATCCATGGCTGACTCCAATACTAATTTTGCAATTGCCTCTTGAAAACATGTAGGCTCTTTATGTTGCACACATGAAACCATGTATGCATAATGTGTACGCATGTAACCATTGTATGTCAATCTATCAACTGGATAATGCAACCTCTCTGATCTTGTCAACTGTGGTGCACTATTCTCTTCAACTCTTGCATATGGGAGTACATATTTCTCAGCATGCTTACTGCCAGGTGTCATCAAATGTGGTAAACCATGCTCTTCATCAAGACTTTCATCTCCAGAACTCTCCTCAACCACTTTCTTCTTGCCTTCCTCATCTTGCTTCTTATCTCGCAAACGACCGCTCCATGCGTTGACACTTCCTGTACTCTCCTCTGCCATATGTGATCCTGAAATAGTTCTTGTTGATGGTCCTGGCTTATCAAAAACATGACACACATTCTCTTGCTCTTTATACTCATCTTCTATCATCATTGGCTTTGGTTTATACCATGGTTCATGCTCACAAAATCTGACATCTCTACTGACATAAAATTGTCTTGTCGTGATCATAACACTTGTAACCTCTTCTTGTGTGGGCCCAAGAATATACACTTCACTGCCTTTGGATCCATCTTCTTTCTTGCTTCATTTGGCACATGAACATAGCAAACACATCCAAAAACTTTCATGTAGGAAACTGTTGGTTTGATCCCATAAAGTCTCTCATAAGGTGAAATTTCATGAATGGCATCTGTTGGTGTTCGATTCATAATGTGCACTGCTTCAGCCCAATATGTTAACGGCATATTCATCTCATTCATCATGGCTCTTGCAATCTCTGCTATGAATCTATTCTTTCGCTTAGTAACTCCATTTTGTTGTGGTGTGTATCTGCAAGTAATCTGCCTTCTTATGCCTTGTTCACATAAGTAATCATCAAAACTGTGTGACATGTACTCTCCCCCTCCATCTGTACATAGGCATTTAATTTAAAAACCATTCTCTTTCTCAACCATAACTTTGAACTCCAAGAATACCTCAAATGCCTCTGACTTTGCCTTTAGAAAGTAAACCCATGTCATTCTGTTGTAATCATCTACGAATGTGATAAAATATCGACAACCATTCGGCGTAGCATGATCACAAGGTCCCCAAATATCTGAATAAACAATTTCCAAAGGACTTTGGCTAATTCTCCCCCTCTTTGGAAATGGTAAACGAGATTGCTTTCGAAATTGACAAGCTTCACAAACATGATCAAATTCAATCTGCCAAGCTTTGGTAATCCATGTACAATTTGATTTGATTGCATATGCTTTAGTCTTCTAAAATTGACATGACCAATACTCTTATGCCATAACTTTGCCCAATCATCTTGAGTTGCTGATTTGTTTGCATATATACCACTGTGTAAACATGGATCTCAAGCTTCCAATGAGAACAAGCGACCTTTCTTTCTTCCACGTGCCAATATCTTGCCTGGTTTGCCTTTGTGAAACTCCTCTATGAAGTAGCCATAACGATTAAAACGGACTTGCAACCCTTGATCTGTCATTTGTCCAACTAATGCTAAATTCTTTGTGATTGAAGGCACATATAGAACATCTCCCAATGTGTTGTATGTCCCATTTTTTTCTAGCAATGGAAGTGAACCAACATGCGTAATCCGATGCATAGTATCATCACACGTAGTGACAAACTCATCCTCTTCTAAATTCTTTTTTATGTCAAACTATTCACCATGATATGTCATATGATTTGTGGCACCACTATCTAAATACCAATCATCTGTATGATGTGTCTCCACCATGCTTCCAACAACATGCTCCATAGGAAATAAATGTCTACTTGATCTATTGTCATATATATTTTGATCATGAGAATTGTATCCAGCAAAGTTTTCTCCGTGTCTGCCTTGTGTAACATTCTCTTTCAAAGTGACCATAAATGCCACATCTATTACAATATCCATCTCATTGAGGATGTACAAATCATCCATCTCCACGTCCACGAGGTCGGGCTCTCCCCCTACCTCTTTGGCTATAATCATTGTAACTTTGACTTTGCTGGTTTTGCCATTGACCTCTTCCAACATTGTTTCCGTGACCATAGTTTCCTTTTCCACCTCTATTGTTTCCATGACCTCTAGAGTAAAAAACCTGATCTCTTGAATTGTTATTTGATGTAGAAGGACCTGACTTGCCTAACTTCACCTCTTCTTGCAAACAAAGGTTTACTAACTCTTCAAAATCAGGCATGTGTCCTCGAACAGATATAGATGTATCCAATGACTTGTATTCCGGTCCCAAACCATTCAATGTCACTGAAACTAAGTCATCATCTGGAACTTCAACATGAATTCTTGCAAGATCTTCCTGTATTTGCTTTATTTCTTTCACATAATCTGATATGGATCTATTTCCTCGCCATACACAATGTAACCTTTTCTTCAAGTGAACTTTTTGTGGTTCTGTATTGGAGTTGTTCATCCTTGCTGGTATTTCCCATGCTTCCTTTGGAGATTGAGCCTTCTTCACATGTGGTATAAAGAAGTCATTAATGCATAATGAAATCCAATGGATCACTTTCCTTGAATTCTCGATCCACTTCTTGTAAGCTTCTACTCCTGCTTGCCATGTTTTAAGTGCTTCAACATTCTCTCTATTTGGTTCCAAACCAACCTCGGACACTCTTGTTCACCTGTAATGTAGTCCCATAAACCTTTGTCCATGATAAATTTCTCCATCCTGTACGACCATATGTTGTAGTTCTCTCTCGTCAGCTTCTCTCCAACAATCTGCGTGACTTGAGTTGAACTTTCTGCCATCTTTACTCTCTCAATTTCTTCCAAAGGATTTTTACAAAATTTTGGCAGAGTTTCGTTTGTATTTGGACAATATCTCAAGTGACAATCTCAACCAAAGTGCTCATAAACACTGATAAAAAATAGCTCACTGCCAAGGGAAAATCCACTGACTTACTTTGCCACAGACTGACTCAATACTATGCATAAATACTCTAAAACAATGTCCACATGGACCTGTATGCAAATGCAATCCATACGCTATCCTATACCACATATCCGTACATCCACCTTCATCCCATAGTCATAAACGACATATGAGATCTTTAGCGGGGGCAGTCGGGGGTTCGCTCCAGTGTGTAATACACCTTGCCAAGGTACCAAAGCTCCCAAGGCAAGTCTTCGGAAAACGTCACTCGACCCTCACAAAGGCTGCAATTTTCCAAAATACATTAACAACATATCCATACATAACCACAAAGTACTCAATCTGACAGTATACTTGCCTCAACGTCTTCCCACAACCTTTCTTACATAGGCGGGTGTCCATAACGGACCCACAACAACCAAACATAATCTTTGATAACACAATATCATGATGAAAAAGCTCTATGTTGCTCTTCAAAACCTGTGTAAATACTGAATTCTTCACCTGTAACCTGTAAATCTACTGCCGAGTGTAAAACTGGAAATCTCCTATGCTTGTGTGAGCTGGCTGTTTGCTGCAGAAAATTTTTGTTGCAGATTTTGGCAAATCTTAGTATGCCAATGCGTCCGAAATGCCCAAAAAATATAAAGATAGACTCCTGGATCACTGTATTCTGAGTTTGGGTGAGGGAGTTATGACCAAAAAACCTCTCTTTTTGGTTGTTTTTCAGAGCTGCGAAAATCTGTGTATTGACTGTAGCTCCTTAGACTGAGCTCTGATACCACTTTGTAGAGTGCATAGGTGATGGAAAAGGTAGAAAAGAAGACTACACACACACACCAACACACATCGTGACACACACACAATCGTTTCCTGTAGCAACATCCATTCAACGTGCTGCTCTCACTCTTCTTCTCTTTGAACTATTATCCAAAGTATATTTACAACATAGTATAGTCAGTGTCCGGCCGCCCATAGCACAACGTACATATTCTTTAACATTGTTGAAGATAAGGGGGGAGGAAAGATTTATCAAAAGTAGGTCTTAATCAGTATTGAGTTGTATTGTTCTAATATAAAATTGTATTGTCTATATACAGGTTAAATAAAAAGATCCATTTAATATTATAAAATTTAAATAATACTTAAGGTAAGTCTCAATCATGAAATTTTTTTATTTTCTTCTAGTTGATACCGCTACTCGCAAATGGCTTATATGTTATGAAGGGGCCCCAATAATAAGGTAAATGGTGCACATTGCACATCAGTATTCTGAAACAAAATATAACAAAAAGGAAGTAAAATAAAAAGACACATTAAAAATCAGAGAAAAAGAATATTTTAATGCTTTCAAATAAGCATAGAAAATAATTAAACAATTTAGTGAAGGGATTATTAAAAAAATCCTCAAATGAGAGAACCCTTTATCAATACTTTAGTGTTTGAGAAAGATGTGCCCGAGCTTAGGCTTAAGCCGATTGAAAATCGAGATTAGCCGCTTGCAAAGGATGGAAAAGGAGAAAAAAATTGACAAAATATACTAGAAAATAGTTCGAATATTTTACAAATTTGAAAATTTTACTAGTATTTCCATTTTGTATTTGTATAAGGAGGAAACTTGCCGCTTAGACAAAAAGACTTTCTCGAAGACTGCATCATAAGATCAAACTCCTATGGATATTTTGTTTAATGTTTTGATCTCTAAAGTCATTTTCAAGCATGCAGACAAAGTAAATGATGCCTTCGAGAAATAGCTTTCTATTCCAAAGTTTTAGCTTTCTACTCACAAGACTTTTGAATTACTTAGGGACACTTGTCTCTCAAAGAAGGTGATGTAAGGAAACAAAAGGCACAACAAAATTATTTTACAAAGACCCTTGCCATGTGGTGCTCATCCAGCAAAAGAATCCAACGACCTCAGTGTTGCAACAACCTTGCACAATGAACCCTATGGCCTTCCAAAGGCCAAAAGGGTTTCCACTTGTTTTTAGTATAAAAGAATTCTTAAGGCAAAAGCTCCACGGATCATCTTTGTTCCACTTCGCCAATTCTTCTTTTTTCCTTCCCAAATTCTAACCATCTTTTACTTTTGAAGTTAGGCTACAATCAAGAGCTTTTCAAGCAAAGGTTTCGCATGAGGTCGGTGCTTTGTGCGCTTGGGTTTTCCAAACACCCATCACATCCATCCATTGGAATGCCATCCTACTGGTTCGAAACCATGAGAAATTTTCCCGCACCTCAATCTTTTTTGAGCCCGTCAATTGAAACCGCCAGAAAATGGAAACATATTTGTGAATACCTCCCATTGACCTTGGCGTATCTAGCCACCCATGATCCCAATCAATGAGCCGTAAATTACGGCTTGAGAACCTTAGTGAGCTCACAAAAACCGCTGTCGATACGCCTACCACTGTCGCCCAACGAGCCCACAACTGGCTCCCTTGAAAACTTCGTCGACCCATAACTTGCAGGTCTGAGCTCCAAATAGCGATCCAAAAAGACCATCATGCTCCACAAGTTGAGCTCTACACACTTGCTTGCGCATTCTAGCTCGGGCCACCTGTCCCCATCTCACGTGCCCAGCGGGGATTTGCAAGACCTTCGAACTTTGAACTGGCACATATTTCACACTGAAGCTCCGTTTGACGAGCCGTATGGACGGACCTCAAGAGCAACTTGAACCCTACATTCCAAGTCACATTACCTACATTTTGGACACTTTGGTCTGCCATCCCAATTATCCCAATTTGAAGGCCCCTTGGACTAAAAAAACCACTTCAGACATACATTTTCTTTGCCAACTGGTCTGCCGAAGACTTTCCCACCTGCTTTAGCTCGCCGCCATGCGCCTGCTAGCATCCATAACACTGCTTGTCACCTTTCCAGACACGGACCAACTTTGGTTGAACCATCATTGCCCACCTCCTAGTTGAACATTCATGTTCAACTAAAAGAATATTTGTAGAACTTTAAACTTGTAACACTTCACTGGTGCTCAAGCACATTGAAAAAGGCACAACCATATGTATAATATGTGCAATATGTACAACACTGCATATCTGTCATTTCCAAGCCCTTCTATGGGGGTTGCCCAACCTCTATGGCTACAATCTGGTTCACATTAGGCACCAGGCCTGTATCAAAGTACAGCTTGAGTCGTACACCATTTATCTTGTGCTTGAGAGGTTTACCATTAACTCTCACCAAATGATAGGTCCCATTCGGAAACACATTTTTCACTTTGTACGGACCCGTCCATTTCTTCTTGAACTTCCTCTAGAAGGTGAAGTCCAAGTAGCTCTTGTATTTCATTATCAGGTGTCCTTTCTCTATCTTATTATCTGGCAGACTCTTATTGACTTTGGCCACTCGTCTTTCCCGCTGCTTCATGTAGTAGTCTGCTGCTGCTTCTCTATTCATCTGTAATGCCTCAAGGCTGACAATCCTATCCTGCAAGACAGCTTGTGGAGTGGCATTGATGCGCCACATACCTTTCAAAGCACCCAGTTGTGCATGCATTGGCAGTATTGCCTCCTTACCATAAACCAACTCAAAGGGAGTAAAGTTGGTCGCCACTTTGTAGGATGTCATGTAGGCCCATAGACACTTCTCTAGATTGATCTCCCACTCTGTCTCTTGCTTATACACATACTTTTGAGCATCTTGATGATTTTTCCATTGGCACTCCCATAAGACCATTGCATTGGGGATGATAAGGCGAGGAAAATCGATGTTGAATCTTTAATTTTTCCACTAATGCCTACATAAGATTGCTCCTAAATCCTTGGCCTCTATCAGAAATGAGTACCCTCTGCACTCCAAAATGGCAACAAATGTTATCGGAAACAAAGTGGGCTACAATCTGTGCATGGAACTCCTTCACAGCTTTGGCCTCGACCCACCTAGTAAGGTAGTCAATCGCCACTACAATGTATTTTTTACCGCTTTTGCAGACTTCGAGAGTGGGCCAATGGCATCCAAGCCCCACTTCTTAAAAGCATCTTGGGCAATGATAGCTCCCTGCAATTTGGCTATCAGTCTCCTCTCACCCATAGTCTGACATTCATTGGTAGGTTTTGTACCAGTAGTTGTACATCACGTACTATCGACGGCCACCAGAAACCTGCTCTCAAGATTCGAAACAAACTCTAGTCTTTACCCTGATGCCCATATTCCTCATGACATTGGTGCAACACCATATTGATTTCTTCCTTATAAAGTACCTTTTGTAGCACTTCATCAGGTCCATAGGTCATAAGATCCTCCCCTCTCAATGTAAACTTGCGAGATTTTTGTATTATCCTTCGCTTTTGTAGCTTCGACAATCTTTTAGAGCACTGACCGGTATTCAAAAAGTCTTCAATCTCTTTCAAGGTCTCAGGACGAGCATATGTGGTTGGGGCCACATATATACCTGAAACCTGCACCACTTGTACTTTGCTGCTTGTAAGCTTATCTGCTTCTTGGTTCTGCTCTCTTCTAACATGCTTGAACTGAACCTCCTCAAAAACTTCAGCAACCTCTTGATGGCATAGAACCAATGCTTTAATGAATCCCGTTTCACCTGCCATTGGCCCAACACTGCTTGATGAAACAGCACATCACCTTTCACCACCAACCTCCATATACCAAACTCGACACACTGTTTCAAACCTAAATGGAGGATAAGATACTCTGCCTCATTATTGGTATGAACATCCTCCAAGTTGTAGGCTTTTGAAAAGATCACTTGTAGCGTGGATCTCATATCAGGGTGAAAGCATGTTAACATGTCGTGCTTTTTGTGCTAGTTAGCAGTTTCAAGTTAGCACATCTTCAAAAAAGTTGGGCGTCCGGTAAATTTTTTACAAATGATATCAAAATTTGTCGGAGGTTGTACATTTGGATTCCTTGTTTCAAGTGCTTTCTATTGATATATCATATGTCATAGATCTTGGAGATGTAGCTCAAGTCATTGTACTAGTTAGCATATGTCGAAATTGTTGCTAGTTAGCATTGTCCGGGACATGAAAAAGCATGACAGGTTAACATGCTTTCACCCATCAACACACCTCCACCTAATTTCTGTTTACCCTCCTATATGCTCCATCAAACCACATGGTAAAAGCTTCCTCTAAGTCAGGCTCCTCCTTGGTTTCATCCCGGACCACCCTGGGTAGATTGGCAAATCAACCGCCTTGCTGAGTAGAATATCTACCAGGTGAGATCGACTTGTATGATCAACTTTCAATTCAAACTCAAATTCTTGAAGCTCTATCACCCACTTCATGATCCACTTCTCTGATTCAAGTGCAACACTACCTCCGGCAATAAATTATTGGCCGTTAGCACAAAAAACCTTCGCACAATGAGATACACTTTTGAACTTCTTGCAGGCAAAAAATAAGGCCATTACCCATTGTTCGTCTTTCGTGTAGGTTGCCTCCCCAGGACTTATCACCCTGCTTTCAAAATAAATAGTTTATTAGCTTCTTCCCACCTTTGCAATAGTACCCAATGGCTACAGTTCCTACCGTCATGGCAAAAAAATAAATCATCTTCATAATTGGGAGGACACACCGTAGGGAGTTGACACACGATTTATTTTACGTTTCAAAAGCTACTTGAGCCTCTTCATCCATTTAAAATGTGCATCAAATGCGCCCTCTTTTTGAAGGGGATATACATACTAGAAAATCCATCCAAAAAAAACTTGATAGATACTTCGCCTGGGCATGAACGATGAAGTCCTATGACTAGGAGGAGGCTCATCAAGATAGCGCTTGGATTTTCTGGATCTGCTTCAATATTTTGAGAACAATGGAACATTTGAGGGTCGAGTGTGCTAATTAATTCTTTGGGTCAACCGGCCTCCTCTTACATC
>NC_140954.1:138285-158000 GCF_014529385.1 Adiantum capillus-veneris | reverse complement strand
TGTTTGTAATGGACAAAGACAATGAACACTAAAAAGGGTAAGGTGGAGGTACAAACTTCTGGTACCCAATGACTGCAGAATAAGAGAAATGAGGAACATTTTGTGTTATACCCCTGAACTATTCCACAAGTCACAGTTGTAGATGTCACACTGATGTAATACAAGGGCAAGGGCAGAGACGGTTGCTCGCCAAATAGAAGACATAAGGGAAACAAAATTAAGAAAAACAAAAGCAGCAGTGGAGTCCCATAGGCAAAGAGAATACAATGTGACCGGATCCATAGATGCCAGCAACAAAGATACTCTACTACTTTCAATGAAGGATGGTTTGCCTGCAGAGATACCATTTATAGATGAGCCAGAAAGCTTCTGGATACAATGGGCGTTTTATAGTGGTGGATCTAAGATGCTCAGATATCAGATACAATTATCTACGTTTGTCTTAAGTAAGTTTTAATATTTGCTAACTTTGAAAACTCAAATGATAGGTGTACTAAATCAGGTACACTCCTTGCAGCTTGATCAAAAGTCAACTTCCACCGCACACCCACACGGAGGTGTTTCTTCTTGATCCACAAATGTCTGTGATTATTAGAACAGAAAAGTCCATCTGGCACATTCAAAAGTTGGTTTCTCCATTGTGCTATGCTGGAAGTAACCGTCATCATCTTTCCTTATGAGAACAACCATCACTAGAGTCTCATATGCCTTGATGTTGACCAGCCAGGAGTGTGGGTGCTCAATTCAATAAAAGAACCCACCCTAAAATAGGCTGTAAGTGTTTCTTATGGATATCCATGTAAATTTGAAAGCCTCAAGCTAACATCCTGATACTCCTTTATGCAGTTGTGTAAAGAGATTATTGCTTGCTTATGGAAAGCTATGTGGAAGGTACGAACTATACAAGCCCCAATCAAAGATGTGCCTGTACCAAATCAAACCGATGCAAGTTCTTGCGGCTGGAGATGTCTTCTCCATGTAGAATATGTCCTACAAAGCTACTTTGCATTACAACCTTTCATGACTAAGGTAACCATTTGGCAATGCATTCAGTCAGTTTTGGTTTTCTTTATACAAGACTTCTCACTATGTTTTTTCAATTTTGCAGAGTGCTGTGTAAAACTACACATATGATTATTTGTGCAAAGATACTGGGCAAGTATAATACAACACCTGCTCACTATGTCGAACCCCACAGAGCTGAAGAGAGCTGCTTGGACGATCGCACAATCGATATGACAATACGTGACGAGCCACCACCACAAGCCCTTGCATTAGATACAATGGAACCACAACGGCCGAGGGGGTCATACCAGCCAAAGATGAAAGGGCCGAGGACGCAGAAAGCTAAACGAGGATATGCAAGGTGCTAGTGTACAAGCAGAGGGGCTTTGGAGGAGACAATGAAAGAGGCAAGTAGGCCAGTGGAGGAGCCAAAAAAGCCCATGGAGGAAACCCTGGATGAGGCAAGCATGGATGAGGAAAGCAGGCCTATGGATGAGGCCATCCGGCCAATGGAGGAGCCCCAAAAGATATGGATGAGGCAAGCCGGCCAACGGAGGTGAGGAAAAGACCTTGGAGGAAACCCTGGATGAGGTAGAAAGAGCCATGGAGGAGACCCTTGATGAAGATGAGAACGATGACTACGACGATGAAACAAAAGCAGAGGATACAACAACGATAACAACACTATAGAGGCCAGTATGGACCCTTGCTACCTGTAGATACGGTTGTTTCGGTAATGTCTATTCAAGTATGGAAAAATATGTTCAACTTCTAACTATTTATATGTACTTGTCAACTTTTGTAGAGGTTGATTATCTTGGACATCAATGGATTGTTGCTGATGCGCATGCCTCTGGGTATAACAGACACCTACAAGGATTTGCAAACATTTTAGATGGGTACTTGTCGATTGTGGTTCATCCCAGGAACAAAGAATTTATTTAGTTTCGGGTGAAAGCATGTTAACCTGTCGCGCTTTTGTGCTAGTTAGCAGTTTCAAGTTAGCACATCTTCAAAAAGTTGGGCGTCCGGTAAATTTTTTACAAATAATATCAAAATTTTGTCGGAGGTTGTACATTTGGTTTCCTTGTTTCAAGTGCTTTCTATTGATATATCATATGTCATAGATCTTCGAGATGTAGCTCAAGTTATTGTACTAGTTAGCATATGTCAAAATTGTGCTAGTTAGCATTGTCCGGGACATGAAAAAGCATGACAGGTTAACATGGTTTCACCCTTTCTTTTTCCGTGCTTCAGAGTTGCCGTATGGTCTTCATGCAAAGGTAAAACTTGTCGCCACTAGTAGAAATATTTTCCGTGTATCTGTGCTGATTGACAGATTTTTCCTTTTTGTATGATCAAGAAAGATGCGTTACCGTCGAGGGCCACTACCACCCTAAAAACCCAACTTACATCTTTTGTACAAACCGTTCAGCCAAATCGATGTACCCCTTTGATGCAAATAATACAACTACTGATTGATGATACTCCTGAAAAGGGAGACCTAAATTCACCAGAACAACTATCTCACCACCCTCCTTTTTGAATGGCATACCTTTGATTTTTACGTTGAAGACATTTTGATTCCATACTTACAGAAATTGTATCTCAGTCCACTGTTCACAGACGAGTTTGTACTTTCTAATGAATTAAGATGACTCTTCTATCATGTCTTTGTGTTGCCTTACATTGAGAGAGAGAGAGAGAGAGAGAAGAGAGAGAGAGAGAGATGAGAGAGAGAGAGAGAGAGAGAGATGTGGCAATGGCTAAAGAAATGTATTTCAAGAACACTTATATTCACTGACCACAATTGACAAATGAGCTCAAAAAAACTTCATGTATTGAAAGTCACTCGTATACACTTGGGTTCTCAAGAATCTCTGTTACATTGACACTATTTCAACCCGACCATCCAACTCTTTGCACAAAATATCTTTCTCCCTATGCCGCATCAGCTTACGACCAGCTAGGAAAAAGTTGAAAGGTCCCTGTCCATTGACTCTTCAATTATGTCGTGCCGCAACTGCAGAAGACTGCATAGCTCCCTTATTGTAACCACCAACATTAGACCATGCTCTTTATCAAACACTTTCACATCCACAGCAGGATTATCTTCCAAACTTGCAGAACCCTGGTCCATAGGAATGTACTTACCTCTGAAATTTGTGATTGCATATACCAAAAGGAGACTAACAGTGATTGGCTTGCACAATCATGTACTTTACAACTACAGTGTCAAGTGCGACCTCACACCGTATGCCAATCTCTTCCTTTACATACCATCCTCTGTCAAGAAGTTGTCACAGGGACTGCTGAAATGACTTTCAAATGAACACAGTTTTCATAACATGTTTATTGTAGTTATGAAACAACTCTATGAACAGTGCAGCAGGACAAAAGTTTGTAATTCTAACCAGTTTGGTGGGAATAGAGCTACATAGAGACCTCTGTATATCCTTGTAGAGCTTACTTTGCATTGCCTCCACCATTGTTCCCTCAGGAACTGGCCAGTCCACAGTGTTCTAGTCGGTTGGTAGAGGCACTTTCACCAACATGCCATTCTTATTCCTTGGGCAGAGTTGGTAGAAGTGGTCATAGAAAAATATTGCTTCATCATCAGGCTTTTGCTGGTTCTCCCTGAATACTATAGAGAACCAATGTGGGCATGAACGACAAGGAAGAGGCTTATTATGCACTCCAAAGGCTCCCATTGCTCATAAGAAGAGGATAAACATCTGCAAAATATATAACAAGAGTTAAACTAAGAGTATCAATAAGGAAAAATGACAAATCTAATGTAGTTGAGATGTGAAGAATGGAGCCATTGCTCATAAGAAGAGGGATAAACATTGCAAAATATATAAGAAAAGTTAAATTGAGAGTATCAATAAGTGAAATGACAAATCAAATGCAGTTGAGATGTGAAGAATACTTACAATTGCAACGTGGTTGATGTATATCTGACACATTTCCACCATTTGCTATCACGTCTGGATGGGTAAATACATGCTGAACAAGAACTTCCTTTACAGATCTTTTGCCGATTTCAACTTTGAGATCCAACACTCTGGCCTTCCATACTGAGCGGTAAACATTGATAGCACTAGACCTCTTGGCTCTTCTTGGTTGCATTAGGACCCATGAACCTTTGTTTATCCTTTATCCAACCCATTGGTTCTCTGCACTTATTGAAGTTGATATTGTAATTTATGATATGCTACTACTTGGCCTTCTAGGCAAAGTGCAGGTGTTGCTAGTTGGTGTGAGAGACCATAAACACCTAGAGCTTCTTGGCGGGAAGACATGGAAGCCATAGCTCTGAGAGAAAGCTTTAGTGGAGGGAGATTCACTTTGAAAGCATCATAATGGAGGGAAAGTGTTTTACAATTCCAATATCTTGTGGGCTTAATGGCCACCCTCAAGTACGTTAATGACTATAAGAGAATATCAGCAGTGGGACCACACATACACTTAACAGCTCGGTAAAAGCAAAGAAGTTACGATGCCACAATCCTAGATTCGTGAAAGTTTTTAAATTATTTTCCTATTTCTTGAGTCTTTCCACGTATTTTCCTACGTAACGTAGCCCTCAAGCTCATTGGATGCGCTCTATTTTCTCTCTCTTTCTTATATGGCCCTGCAAATGACCTCCCAAATTTTCTAATGTGCTTTTTTCTAAATTAATTTTCTAGGGTGAAAAAAAGTTTTGAATGGCTCTAAGGTTTAGGGAGGGACCTTACAAACTCCCCAAAAAAAAGAAAGAGCTGTCCTCAGCTCGGGACATGCTTTGAGAGTAGACAAACTCAATCTTTGATCAACTTATGATTGAAGATGGTCAGTAGCTTTAGGGTAATTTAGATTAAAGGACAGTGAAGCTGATATGGACCTTGAATAATGCACTTCTCTTCCCATTTTTTGTGCTGACTCAAAAGTCTTAATCATAAAGAAGTCTTAATGACTCAGGGTTACTTTAATTACTGAATGTGATCTTACTCAACTAGGTATTTTTCCTTTGGTGTGACCGGATTGTGTCTCTCTTGTGAGGTCTGAAGATCATTTCTTCACTTCGCTCTCTATCTAGCCTCAATACGCTTTGTAAAAATCTTACCATTCTTACCTAAACTTTAACTTTTTTTTTCCCCGTTTTGAGCGTTCACTCATTCCTCTATTGATATCATCCAACCAATACCATGTTCTTGACAGTTAAGGATATCATACTGATCTTTCAATTAATCTTGCAATATCTCCTCCCTTGTGTACCCTTTATTTCCCCCATCCTTATTTCTCTATGTCTATAGGTTACTGCCTCATCTTTTACTTAGTAATCAGATATTTCACGTATCATAACAATTAGACGTGTAAAACACCATAGACAATTTAAATCTCAAAAGAATTGAGTGATTCGAGATGCTTGAATTCCATAAATATGACAATTGATTACATCCGCATAAAAATACACCAAAAGTGCCATTGATATCTTGAAGAATAATTATAAGTTGTTCTGAAGAAGCAACCAAAAATATGATCAAGGGTTTGACAAAAGGGAGATATTGATTTGATTCCAAAATATGAATTACATGGGCTCATCCTCCAAAACTTGAAAATTGGATAATTAGATGGTCCCAATCTTCCCAGGAAGCATCTTCAACCTGATAGCCCTTCCACTTGATTAGTATTTCTCGAATTGTCTTGTGCCGCAGTTACTTCTCTTTAGTTTCCAGAACTTGTTATGGTTCCATTTGAAATTCTTTCTGATTGACGAGAATGGTGTCATCATGATTCAAAACATGTAGAGGGTCAACAACATATTTCTTAAGGATGACATGAAAAACATTATGAATGCGCATGTGAGGCGGTAAGGCTAACTCGTAGCTTGTTCTCCTATCTTTCTAAGGATTCCAAAAGGTCCACAATATCTGAATGCAAGCTTACGGAATTTCCCTAGCTTTAAGGAGCTGCGTTGGGTTTGACTCTGAGAAAAACTTGTTTGCCTTCGCTAAAACTTCTGGCGGAGCGGGTGAAATCTGCGTAGCTCTTTTGCCTATCACTAGCTCTCTTCAGGTTGTCTCTAATGACTAGAAGTTGATGATTCATCTGTTCCAAGGTAACTTAGCGGTAGGAACATGAAGAGTTGGGTCGGCTAATCGAAGAGGGACTAAATATTCCTGACCATACAAGGCTTTAAAGGGTGACATTCCGAGGCTGCGATGGTCAGAAGAGTTATAAGCAAATTCAACTAGGGGAAGAAACTTGATCCATTGCTAGGTGTTGGTCGCAGTATGCTCGAAGCATATCTTCAATGACTTGATTCACTCACATCAGTTTGACCATCAGTCTCGAGATGATATGCTGAGCTGAGATTCAGTTGGGTACCCAGAGATCGAAACATGGCTTGCCAAAACTTAGAAGTAAATTTGGCATCCCAATCATTGATGATTCTTGCAGGGATTCCATGTAATCTTAGTACCTCTTTGACAAATACTTGGGCTATGTCGTGCCGGTGGCTATTTTCTTGACTGGAATTAGATGAGCCACCTTAGTGAGCTTATCTACTACCACAAAAATAGAATCATAGCTTCCAGTCGTCTTTGGAAGACTTGTAACAAAGTTTATACTCAGACATTCCCACTTCATCTAAGGAATATCTAGGGGCTGAAGCTTTCCAGGTAGTAAAGAAGACCATCTGCTAAGGTATAGTCAGTTAAGTGTTCCCTCGGGTTCTGAGCTTGATCTCTTGCAGAAGAGGTCTAAAATAGGGGTCTACCCGAATTTCTTATTCAACTTCCTCGGGTAAAGAAGAGCTCAGGAGTGAATTAATCAGGGTTGATGAGGACAGGATTGCTGGTCAAGAGGTCTTTGAGTCTATTGAAGGCATCATCTCTCCCCAACAAAAAAAAGAAAAAGCTATCCTCAACTCGAAAAAAGTACGTAATTGATGAAGCTTCTTGGATACGTCTTGTGACTTAACTTCTTGTTAACGCTTTCAACTTGACTTCTCTCTTACACTTCTTCATCCCTAAAAATATTTTAATATAATATTGGAGTCATGGGAAATCTTTCTTAATAAGCTATATTCTTCAATAAGTCATCTCGTTTGTGGCTTCTTCAATACCTTACTTCCTCTTATAAGCTACTGGTAATCCGTTCTTTATCAACACTTATTATCCTCTTATTTTTGCAATCTTCACTCTCTTGTAACTTAGTCATTTCCTTATCTAATGGCGTCTTGTCAAGAAGACTTGGTTCTTCTTGTATGCATCTCTCACTTGTAGAGTGCAAATAAGGCAGTTAAAAGACAGTTCTTAGAGCGATACAAAGATCTCCTCTTTCCTCAACCAAATTCTTGTGTCGGCCAGACGATATGCAAGACATGGCGACATCTCACAAGAGTGACTCTCTGGGGTAGATACCATTTCCGCAACAATACCCGACTTGCTATGGTTACAGAGGCTCTAGGACTTGGCCCTAATACTATTGCGTCAAAAGAACACGAGATCCTGGGTTCTCTGTAAGGTTGTTCTTGCTTGTGCAGTTATCCCCCCATTCCAAGATTTGCCTCGATACCATCTGGAGTCTTCCTCTTAGAGGTCCTTTTCTTTTCTCAGCTCATACCCGAGAAATTGCTCAAGCTGTTTCTCGTAGAAGCATTCTAGAGGGTGAGCGTCCTAACATGTGCGGCACTTGCGATACTTGGTTATGTGACAATATATTAGAAGATCTTTATGAGTTGTAAACTTTCTTGTCTCTCTTGTACTTACTTTCTGCCTGCCTTGTAATCGTTTTTGGCTTTAATTGAAGAAACAACCCTTTTTGAAAAAATTGAGTATTGTCAGTATTTCATTTTCTTCAAATGTCAGTCTCTCTTCGTGAATTACCAATGAGCTTTTAATGACTTCTCTTTACTGTGTACTTTTAATTTCTGCAAATGGTCTTTCGTCTACAATAGTCTTGAGTAAAGATTCCAACTTTAAAGTTCTTAGCTAACTCATAAGTTTGCTTTCTTATTCTTCTCAAGTCTTTGAATGATCCGCATAATTTGTGAGCTTATCTTTTGCACTTTCCCATCTTTAAGGGATTTCTTTTGGTCGGACTTTAAAGAAAAAAAAACTTGGTCATCACTTGTACTCTTAAGATTCTTTCTTATGACTTGCAATTTGGCAATCCAATTCTTCACTTGAGTAAAAAAATCCTTCTGTCTCAAGATTATCTTGGTACGATTTACAGTAATCTTGAATTCTCATGAAGTCCTAACAATAAAAAACTTGGAAAATCCGCAACTCTTGTGCTCAACAAGACTTCTTCAATCCAGTGGATAAGTACTCAATTTTTCATAGTATTGATGTAAACAAAAATGCCATCCTTGCTATTCCATGTAATCTTCCAATCCTGATAAATTCCAACCTTCATAAATCTCTCATTTATGAGCTTTCAACCCTGATCAATTCTCCTAGCTCAAGAAAGACAAAAGCCTTCATCAAAGCTTCCATCATACTTTCCATATACATCATCTCAATACTTCAAACTTGTAGCAACAATCTTGGCATCTTCCTGTACATCAATGCTCAAATTCTCAAGTATATATGGTTATCCTTTATTTTTAAAGGTTCAAACAATATTATTTTCAGTTTGTATCCTTATGAGCTCTAATATTTTTCCCAAATCATAAACCATTTAGCTTTGATATTTCTCCAGATCGCAAACCACGCTCTGATACCACTTGTGAGGGCCATACCCAGACTCGACCCTACTGACCTACTTCACTCCTCCACACCGTTCCAGGGAATGACGTAGATCTATCTGTAAGTCCCCTCCCACTTGGGACCGACACTCAGACAGGACTCCGGTCTATCTCCCAATGCCAACCCGAGGGGGTACATCCGTTTATATTCAACGATTCTATCCGCTTCTCATAATCAATCTCTCCTAACAGCTTTTCGCACCCAAAATCGTGGTCCTTAGTCTTGATTCTCTTGATCTTTAACTTGAGGATCTGCTCTTGCTTTCTTGTTCTCCCTTGGTTCATGGCGATAACCCCTTTTTCCTGACAAGCAGGCATGGCAGTTATCACCTTCCCCTAAGAAGAGGGATCTTGCAATCCTACTTGGTCTCGCTCGTCCCTGATTACCCATTTTTATCCCACGTAGTCCTAACGTTTAACATAAAATTTTTAAATCAACATCCGGCCATCTGACCCTCCGGATCCGCCCACCCACTGAGCCATTTCATGAAAATCCCTTCCTGAGGTAGTACTTCACTACTACAAAATCAGGAAGACAATAGTCTATCAGACATCATCAAATAACAAGCAACATGCAATCTGTTGCATACCCTCGTTCAGGGAAATTCATCTGGCTGTTCCCACCAGATCTTTATTTAAAAACTTTTAATTAATTTCCTTTCCTTTATCTGCTATAATTAGCTTGCAACTAGTTTCCTAACTAATCAGGCAACACATTTAGTTTCAACCAATTCATCTTGCCTCCCCATTCACGCCAAGATAATCAGTTACAAGCCATCAAAATGGCAACACCTTCACAATATTTTCCAGAATTAAGTGTTTGGGAAAGGCTCATCAAGTAATTTAATCATTCCTTCCTAAGTATTTTATTTCGAGAGGTATAGCACCATCTGGTGACAGATGCATAGGATAGCCCCTATATTCCTAGCCTTTCCGGTTCCTTTTTAAGCAACCAAGTCGAACAAATTTTCTTAATTTAATTCATATCATCCTCCCTGAGTATGACCTTCTCATCCAACTATTGGCATCAGGCCATACCCGGATTATGGCTGATTTCCAATAAGATACCGCGGGTACTTCACCCGGCCGGGCAAAAATAAAACAAACCCATTCATCCCTTATCCCTCGGGCATGAATGACTTAGGTATAACAACTTGCTGGTTGTGCTGCCCTAGCTAAAAAGGACCAATCTTCGTCAAGTTCCCCAAGAGAATCCTCTCAATGGCCGACCTTTCAATCAAATTGACCCTAAGAAGATCCTTCTTGGTTTCCGGTCATTTCTAGACAATCTTCAAAACTCCTAGTTAAATCTATGTTTTGCAATGGGCTATCCCTATCACTTCTCGAGATTCCTTTTTAACTTCTAGTTGGTAATTTCAAAGTTCATTCATTTATCAACCTTAATTCCTACTTTCATTAATTATCTACCAACCAAGTTTATTTAGAAAATACAAGCGAGTTTTTGCCATAGGCATTTGATCGTTAATGTCTCTTCGGAAATGCCAACTTTTTAAGTTTAATCCCCATTTTTTCGATTCCCAGGTTTGCAATCCTTTGCCATCCATGGGACATATCCATGGAAGCTTGTAGAGTTTTCGGTTCAGAACAACAGGGAGGTCAATTTCGCGAAGTTATTCCCTATCTCCCCCATCCCGTATTTGCAAACAAACTTGAAATTGACAACTTTAGAAATACTCTTCAATACCAAAAATTGCACTACTTCTATCGAGTTTAAACAACTACTCTTTTCTTATGGTGATTAGCTTTCCATTTTAGGAAGCTAGAAGGGCGTCCTATAATTTACGAATCTTCGAGCTTTTCATTAAAGCTTAAGCTTAAAATACAAGGTAGTCACTAAAGCTTACACCTAAGTGCAAAGTTACCATTAATGCTTAGCTTAAGAGTGCAAATCCATCTTTGAAACTTAACTTAAATGATGCATAGATACTCTTAGCACTTAACCCTAATTTGTGATTTCCATTAAAGCTTAAACCTAAAATACAAGTAGTCACTAAAGCTTACACCTAAGAGTAAAGTTACCATTAAAGTTTAGCTTAAGAGTGCAAATCTACCTTGGAAGCTTAGCTTAATGATGCATAATACTCTTAGCACTTAAGCCTAATTGTGAGGTTTCCATTAAAGCTTAAACCTAAAATACAAGTAGTCACTAAAGCTTACGTCTAAGTGCAAAGTTACCATTAAAGCTTAGCTTACGAGAGCAAGTATACCTTTGAAGCTTAACTTTATGATGCATATATACTCTTATCACTTGACCCTAATTGCGAGGTTTCCATTAAAACTTAAACCTAAAAATGCAAGGTAGTCACTAAAGCTTACATCTAAGTGAAAAGTTACCATTAAAGCTTAGCTTATGAGTGCAAATCTACATTTTAAGCTTAACTTAATGATGCATAGATACTCTTATTACTTAACCCTAATTGCGAGGTTTTCCATTAAAGCTTAAACCTAAAATGATGCACATAACCTTACTAGTATTAAAACACATGGATTAATTAATCCTACTAGAAATGAAGATTACCTCCTCTAAGCAAGAGGAAAGTGGGGTTGAAGTCCTTCTTGAAGAGATGTGAGGCTCAAGGAGGAAGGAAGGGAATTTAGGGTGAAAGAGAAGGAGGGAGGAACTACTTCACAAAACCCTCAAGGTTTGGCCTTCAAGAGAGGAGAGAGCAAGAGCAAGGTTTAATGGAAACCTTGATTTACTTAAGCATAATCTTGAGCATGGCAAGTATGCAAGTAGCTTAGCAATAATGTGTGTGTAAAATTACAAAGGAGAGGGAGTGCTTATATAGGAAATGGTGGGTATTCTTTCTCAATTCCTATGGACCCCAATTCTCTTCTCAAATCCTATTGAACCTCAATTCTCCTCTCAATTGCTATTGGATCCCATTTCTCTTCTCAAATGCTATTGGACCCCAATTCTCTTCTTAATCCTATTGAACCCCAATTCTCTCTCAAATGCTATTGACCCAATTCTCTTCTTAATTCCTATTGAATCCCAATTCTCTTCTCAAATGCTATTGGATCTCAATTCTCTTCTTAATTCCTATTGGACCCCAATTTTCTTCTTAATTCTTATCTCTTAACTTTATCTTTCAATCAAGTTAGTCCCTTTTTCTCCCCATTCTCGATCTAGATCAATTCCCACGTGGCTTACGAAGAAGTATAAAAATAATCTTAATCTTTTGGAAAGATATAGGGATGACGTAATCTTATCCGCAATATCCTTGTCTTTTCATTCTGTAGGAAAGTCTCGTTGTTTGCATGACTTCTTGTCGGTCTTGCTTTTTTCTAATTTATTTTCTATTGTGAAAAAAAGTTCTGAATGGCTCTAAGGTTTAGGGAGGGACCTTACATTGTTGATGGGCGTTCAATTTGGCGTTGGATTTTGTTGATAAGGTTCAATTTGCTACAGCATCTTGATTGGTCCGAATATGTCTGATGTAGAGATGCTTTTGCATTTGTCCGTTATAAAGTATAATGAGGATGAGGTTGTTGTTTATTTATGAAAAATATGTATAAGAAGAAGTAGAATGATGAGGTTCTATATTAGGATCTAATACCTAGATGACCAAAGGGAAAAAACCCAGTGGGAAAAATAACTTTGGGATACGTGCATTATTGGAGAATTTATTAGCATGGGAAGTATTAATAAAGTACTCAAGGGATTATTTGCTAATAGATATGGAATTAAAAGGTAGTAAAATATGAGAGGGTAGCATGATGGAACATTGGTTTGCCTGTTGTAGTCCACTCAAGGTGCACAGGTGGAAGCAAAAAAGAGTGTTTAATGCATATGTCCAATGGTGGGACATCCATTATGCATACACAAAAATGCATGGAAAACAATATGCTCTGCAAGAAAGATTTTGTGCGGTTCTTCAAAAAGATGGTGTAGCTACAAAGCATATGACATGGCTTTTCAAGCTGGCACCCCTTTAAGAATGGTTTTCATTGACAAGGATATGGCCCTCATCTTATTGTGCACTATGCGTGAGTATTGGACTTCGACTCTTACGCTCATCTCATTCAGCATGAGCAGCACGACTTAGATATTCTCAACTCTTCCAACTTGAGCATAAGCTTAACTAACTACGACTCTTAGCACATAGTTCAATATGACTTAAAGCTTTGGGACTAGTGCTTTGCTCATGGCTCAATAGCCCGACTCTGACTATGCCAAAGAGTGTTTTTTGCACCCTGGCGACTTGACTTTTTACATTCTTGTGCTTACTACAAACATTTCTTCAAGTGAAAGTAAGCTTGAATCCTCAAAAAGAGGACCAAGTTGGAAATGAAGGTTTCTTTTGCCATACCTATTTTATCATCTTTGAATCTGCATTCGTGTTGGTTGGGTTGTCCTTCTTTGATTGTGAAAACTCCATTATGTTTTGATTCTCCAATTAGGCCTGTTGATAGATTTTTGATGTTGTTGTAGGCTTCTGTTCACTGTCGGCATTTGGATTTTGACTAGGAGCATTGGAACACTTAGAAATCCAAACCTCTTGATGACCTTTGTATCTCTTTTGTTGACTTTGCCTTGTTCTAGGTATTGTTGAGTTCTTGAGATCTCATGCAGGTCTAGTTAGTTGCATTTGGCTTGTGGTTGACTAGTAGCCAAATCTTTGTGTAACCTATGTAGAAGCCTTGTCCAAGAGGAACATTCTTTGAGATCCGTCTTTGTTCTGTATCCTCTTGAGAGTTGTGGTAGACTTTAGCATCTTTCAATGTTGTTTTGTTGTATACCTGCTTCTTAGGTATCCTTGGATATTGTCGAAGTTGATACCTTGTCCTTCTTTCTTGGAGGGACTTGAAGTACTTCATATGCCATAACATGCGGTTTTGGTACCATATCTGTCTGTTACCTCCATAGTACGCATGTTCCTATATGCTCCACCGTGATGTTATATCCATCCCATGTTTTTTCTCCTTTTGTGTTGATTTCTTGTCTTTAATCCAAACCGGGTCATTGACTTTGACTAAATTGCTTGGAACAAACACTTGCTTGACTATCTTTTGCTTTCTTTGCGTATTTGCGGAATTCTTTGGAATTTCTTTGCTTTCTTGTGTCTCCTTAGATGTTTTAGTTGGGTCAGCAAATGACTTGGAAGTTTTGAAAGCCTGACTTGCTTGAAGAAGTTGATCCTTAGGGTTCTTTGATGTAGCGGCATATGTCACTCCTTTTGTGCTAATTGATGGAAGTTCCACTTTAGCTTTACCTTTGTCTGCAAATTTGTCTTCGATTCTTGTGACTTTTGCAACTCTAAATCTAGCATTGACGATATCTATAAATGTTGCTTGCTACCACTTGAAAATAGAGTAGTAGTGTTGTATCTCTTTGTAGGCCTTGTGTTTCCTAACCAATGATGTCCAATGATGACATTTGCATGCACGTCTTTTGAAGACTTTATTTCAAAATCTACCTGCTCTTCATATAATTTTGGATGCTAAGGTAGCAACCATTTCTTTTTGACTTGTAGTCTTAACCCCTGATTTCTCTATTCCCTGCTTGGATGTTGTCTACAATCGTATTGCAATTTGCTTCTTTATCCAATAGAGCATTGCATCTGACACTCTCATCCTTTTGTACTGCTGAGGACTATATCTATTCCCATTGGAGGTTCTGTTGAAGATCTCTGTGGTGATTTTGCCATGGTCTCATCTTGATCTAACTATGTCTCTATGGAGGGTGGCTTGAGACTCTGATTTCCAATCTGACTTACATCGGTGATTCAACTGGCAATGTTTGATTGATCTTGGACTTCCTATGCTTCCTAGTTGTCTGCAACCCCGTTCTTCTTTACTTCTAGCTTTGGTGCATTTGCTGCTCAATAGATTTCGTGGTTGCTCTTTGCTTTGCTTGTTTGATCTTCCCTTGCTATTGCCTGATTTGCTTTAAGCTCTTATGAAGTTCTGGTTGATGGAGATGAATCATCTTCCAAAGAAATGCTTTGATATAAGTCTCCATTTTAAACCGTCCTTGAGGACCTTGTGCTATTGTCTGCCGCAGGTGACCATTGTTGGTCTTCATTCTTGTTTGTCTCTAAAGACTGCATCATGTTTGCATTCTGTATCTCTAACATCTTCTGGGACATTGGCATTCCCATTATGATGTTATTTGGTACATCTTGTGTTGTTACCACATGAAATTGATCTATGATGATTTGTGGACCTATTTGAATGGCAATGGATATGACTCCCTAGCATTCTGCTCATTTGTTTCCTAATATGCTCACAAATTCAAGAGCATATTTCAGCTGTTTGGCCACATTTTTTCCAAGTGCAAACAGACATGAGGTTCTTGTCTAACTCAAAATCTAGCTTTACTTCACTTACAACTTTTCTTTCATTTTCCAACCAACAATGTTGCACTTGATCGTCTCATGATTTGTGTCTGAATTGACTCCTTTTGTTGTGGCAGTGTCCTTGAATTGAACTTTTTCTTCAACTTCTTTGCTTTCATCACCTGTTCAAGTGATGTTGACTCCATTGGTTGTAATATTGCACCTTTTTGCAAATTGTTGAGCATTGTCCCGCCTACATTTGGGGAACTCTGATCTTAATAGATCCATTGTACTTTTTGGCAGAATCTGTCTCTTGGAGGGGATTTTGGTGGTGACCTTTCTGTAGCGTTCTAGACTTTAGCTTCTTTTGATTTTGAATTTTCTATCACTTGGTTTGGCAGTTTGAGGCTTTGCATCATCTTCACATAGTCTTTGACTTCAGTCGCGGGCCATCCGTATGGATTTGTAAAAGTCATGATCTTGATATTCGTTACCATGTGAATCTCGATATGCATATGTGAGCTTGGTCACAAGTAATTGTTTGAATACTATGGGATTTGGGCTTTTGACTTTGACTTGTGGAGGTCAGTAAACTTCTGTCCTTGATGATCTTCACTATGACCATACCATCTTGGGGGACTTGGCAATGTCTGTAGGTTATGTCATTATGTCCAAAATGCGTATATGGTGCAACAACGAGGCTTTCTTGCACAAAAGATATGGCTATGCCCAAATTCAAAGCAAGTTTTTATTTCAAAAACTCAAGTAACTCCCATAGCAAGCTACCACCCCACAAAGATTCCAATCATGGGCATGGACACAGGATCAAGGATCCCGCATCAGAAACAAGGATAGTGTTGAATACCACGGATAACTCTTTTGATGGATTTCACAGAGTTATACCTGACAGCTGTAAACAAATATATGGTCTTTATGAATTATGGAAACAACACAGAGAGGCCAATGAAGCAAGTGAGATAAGAAGATGAGTAAACCAAATGGTGATGAAAGAGGAGTGTCTCTTCCACCAATAGAGGAATTTGAAGTTGGATCTCAAATGAATCTAGAAGTGGAATCGTACTGGGGAGACAAAGGATCTGTACAGTCAATGGACATTCAACCCCATTTGCTAAGAACACTACCATCCTATACGAGAGAGTATGAGACCAAGTCAGATGTTAATGCAGTCCCATCACAGAGACTGTCTGCCAACAAGGTCATAGATTCAAAAGGGTTGATAGACATTTGTCGACACCAGTCAATTATACGATAACATTAGCCGAGTTTCTCAAAATACAACCAAACATGTGGGCTATTGTGGGAAAATTCCTAGAGAAATATGGCGTTAAAAACCAATGACTCAAATTGAGGAAGGGATCAAAGAGCTTGAATCGCCTCAACTAGACACTCGGCCAGTGCCATTAAACAAGGTAGGCGAGTACTATGAGGGAGAAGATGGGAACACCACTCTTCTTATGGAATTCCGAGGTGTAAAAACCATGGAAATCCTTGACAATGGAGTGGTGTTTCCATTGCAACAAAAGAGGTATGGAAAAAGTGGGAAAAAGTATCAATGAGGGCTACTAGGATGAAACTGCATCTTGCAGGCAAAAACATGGAAAGGCCCATAGGACTACTAGAAAAAATAGTTGTTACTTCTTGTGGCATTGAATATGAACAAACCTTGCTATTGTTGACTTTGGCAAGAAGAAAATCTATGACATCATTCTAGGAAGACCATTCATGTGACAACTGAAAATGGTCCAAGATTGGGGGTATGACTATATATACCGGAGACATATGGAAACCATGGCAAGGATAAATTGAAGGACCATACTTACAGGGATGTGACAAGAACACCTATGGAGGATTTTGATTCCTCTATTGTAGCAGGATCAAAACTTCGAGCATGGTTGGGTAAGCCTAAAGAATTGTGAATGTGTGGAGAGTCGCAATGCGAAAGCTTAAAGCGAGAGGAAAGCATCCTAGAAAGGGCAATTGAAGATACAGATTGCATCTTGAACCCTTTCCGAAGGAAGCTTTAGAGCCACTTGAATGGGAAAACATCTTGGCTACTCTCGATGTGTACACTATTCAAGATGATCCAACAACAAAGTTTTGTGATGAAAATCGCTATGATGTCATTCCTTACTTTGCAGTGAGTGTAATCCAGGAAAACAAAGACAAATAAGAAGACGAGTTCTACGACTCTATAGAACACTTGGAGCTTCAAGAAGATGCCGACAATGAAACCCTAGACAAACCAGCAGGTGACAAGACAAAACTTTAACTAATGCACGGTTTTATTATTTTCCAGATCAAAAAAAACAAGAACCAATGTCATCGCTATAAGAATAAAGTGCAAACTTGCTGAGGATAGTAGCGACAATGATGATTCTTTTGACATCCCCTACCAGGTACTCAGGTCATCACCATCACTGCCAACTTTCGTAACAACCAAGGAAGGGCAAAAGCAAAGAGCAACAAGTCAAAACTTAAAAATTTTGACAAATCTGGATACCAAAAAAATAGCTGAAACCTGCAAGAACGTCTAAGAAAAACACAAAGCTGCAAACTTTTGCAAATCAAATTTGGGTTTCAAAGAAGTTGCTCAAGCACAAAGAGGTCAGGAGTTAATTTGGATTTTGAAATGGTTAAATTGTCAACTTCTAAATTCTAAATCTCCTCGCCAACCAAGCATACAAGAGCTGAAGCAAAGACGGATGAACGATGGACTACAAGGACAAACGATGTGGGTGATGTGACCAAACAAAAGCACCCATCAAGTGTAAAGTTGCCATCATACCATATACAAGAAGTAGATCTTTATATTGTAATCTTCTATCTTGTATGTAACTTAATGAATCCTAACAAAAAAAAGGTACTAACAATACCGACAAGAACAAAAGGGGTGGAAATGATAGTTCAATCATTTATCGTGATAGAGATCTGTAGGAGCAACCAAGAGTCAGGCCAAATTCTAGTTATCATCATTTGCTACACATAATTTGGTAGCTAGAAGGTGCCAAGGATTCCCATCATCCTTTCTGGAGACTGAAATCCCAAAAGTTAGCTTGTAAAGCCAAATCAAGCCAAACTTTGTCAGGAGGCTATGAATAGAGAATACAAGCTAAGGGTTTTATTTAAATTAAAAAAACCCTAGCTAGCCAAAGCTACAAATTTTTCCAATTTGAAGCCATGATAGACATATACATACCATGTACATAATGTATACGAATTTTGGGACAAATGGACTATGATAGCTCCTAGATGGTCATCTACATCAAATGATGTCAGATAAAGACCTTTTGAAGCAAGTTACTAACCTGGGAAATTAGTTGGGGTTTGTCAGGCTTTAATTAAGTCATATATCAAGTACAAGTAGCATAATGATTTACACAACACACAAAAGCTAACAATGGAAAATGCAACTTTGATCAACTTGATACAGGAACAAAGAAGTCCCCAATGAAGAAGAGCAAAAACAGAAGTAATCAGAGGATCTCAAAAGATTGTCCTTGATGAGGCGGACTAAATGCTAGACATGGTTTTTGAACCTTAAGCCAGAAAAAATTATCTCCCACATTTGGCATGACAGACATACTCTGCATTGGAGTGCAACTTGGCCTAAAGAAGTTGAAGGTTTAGTCATACAATATTTACAAAATCCTTACAAAATTGTCATTGGCTCACAAGATTTGAAAGCCAATCATTCAATTCTACAGATTGTAGAAGTTGTTTCTGGCCATTTGTAAGTGTCCCTGTAGACCAGTGTTTGTCATCAATTGCATCTCTCCTCCTCAATTGTGATGTATATATTGGAGGACTATCATTGCCTCCTTCCTTCCATGTTTTTGTCTTGGTAAAAAGCTCCTTGGAAAGACAAATCCAAATATATCTTTTAGAAATTGGATTTGCATTGAAGAGAAATTCTCCCCTAAAAATACTTTTTTTTATTAGATGCATTTAAACCCATACATTTACCCTATGCTGAGTACAAAGTCATAAAGATTTTCATATCCTATAACTTTACCCTTTAATTTTACATTTGAGATGTTTTCAAATCTTTTCCTAGAAGTGAGCCAATGTGAGACACATGGATAGCTTCTTTGGCCTTGAAATTTTTAAGGTGCATTATATGTAGTATAGCTCTTTTCTTGAAAGTGAGCCAATGCGTGACAAGTGGATAGCTTCTTTGGCCTTGAAAATTTTAGGTTGTATTATATATAGTATAGAAGTATTGGAAAATTTTAAATTTAGTTGCTGTAACGTATTGACATTTTTGGTGAAGAATATAAGAAGAAACATGTTTGGTGGTTAGTATTTAATTAGTATTTCTTTTTATTAAGACCCTCTTAGGTCTCCCTAATCTCAAAAAACTAAAAAGTCTTTCAAAACATATTGAGTGAGTAAGTAAGAGTGGATTTAGGGAATGAAAAGACAAATGAAGGTGCAAGCATCGATTTTCAACCTTATCGAATACAACCAACCTGACTCAAGTAATTGTGGGCTACCATTCTAATCCTCAGGGTACCTCTCTCCTCAACAACATTAGGCTCCCTCCTTTGCTACAATGGCTCATCTCTCCCCGGAGAGATCTCCACCTTCAACAAACTAGGCTTTCTCTATGTCATGGCAAAGGTAGCCTCCCATGAATAAACTTTATGACA